>NC_069499.1:97707564-97925064 GCF_027579735.1 Bombina bombina
AGAGAGGGAGAGAGAGAGGGAGAGAGAGAGAGAGAGAGAGAGAGAGAGAGAGAGAGAGAGAGAGAGAGAGAGAATCACAACACGGCCCGTGTCAACGGGCTTTAGGACTAGTATATATATATATATATATATATATATATATATATATATATATATATATATATACTGTATATATATATACATATATATATATATATATGTATATATATGTATATATATTTAAAGGGACACTGAACCCACATTTTTTTCAGATAGAGCATGCAACAACTTTCTGATTTACTCCTATTATCATTTTTTCTTCTTTCTCTTGCTATCTTTATTTGAAAAAGAAGGCATCTAAGCTAAGGAGCCAGCCCTGGACAGCACTTGTTTATTGGTGGGTGAATGTATCCACTAATCAGAAAGAACAACCTAGGTTGTTCCCCAAAAATAGGCTGGCATCTAAACTTACATTTTTGCTTTTCAAATAAAGATACCAAGAGAATGAAGAAAATGTGATAATAGAAGTAAATTAGAAAGTTGCTTAAAATTGCATGCTCTATCTGAATTATGAAATAAAAAAATTGGGTTCAGTGTCCCTTTAAGAATAAATACAAGATATTCTTCTATGTGAAGAACATTGGAATGTGAAATATTCAGAATTCATGACAAGTTTAGCGCAATTGAATTTGGTGGGTTTTTTTTGCAGTTTGCATGCTCCATTGAAGTCTACGGGTTATGTGAAGTTCAACTCGTTGCGTTCAAACTTTTACTTTCAACTTGTAATACGAGCAAAGTTAATGCGCGAGCGGGAGCACCAAATAGAACACACACACATATATAGATAGATAGATAGATAGATAGATAGATAGATAGATGACTGATAGATAATAGATAGATAGTAGAAAGATAGATAGAAGATAGATAGTTAGATAGAAGATAGATGGTAGAAAGATAGATAGATAATAGATAGATGGATAGATAGATAGATAGATAGATAGATAGATAGATGGATAGATAATAGATAGATAGATATATAGATAGATAGATGATTACTTAATAGATAGATGGATAGATAGATTATTGATTGATTGATTCATAGATAGATAGATAGATAGATAGATAGATGGACAGACAGATAGATAGATCATTTACAAGCTGTTTTGTGTTGTGACTATAGGGGCAGGGAATAGGATTGATATATTATCATGTGTGTTGTGCTATAGGGCAGGGAATAGGATTGATATATTATCGTGTGTGTTGTGGCTATAGGGCAGGGAATAGGATTGATATATTATCATGTGTGTTGTGCTATAGGGGCAGGGAATAGGATTGATATATTATCATGTGTGTTGTGCTATAGGGGCAGGGAATAGGATTGATATATTATCATGTGTGTTGTGGCTATAGGGCAGAGAATAGGATTGATATATTATCATGTGTGTTGTGGCTATAGGGCAGGGAATAGGATTGATATTATCATGTGTGTTGTGCAATAGGGGCAGGGAATAGGATTGATATATTATCATGTGTGTTGTGGCTATAGGGGCAGGGAATAGGATTGATATATTATCATGTGTGTTGTGACTATAGGGGCAGGGAATAGGATTGATATATTATTATGTGTGTTGTGCTATAGGGGCAGGGAATAGGATTGATATATTATCATGTGTGTTGTGGCTATAGGGGCAGGGAATAGGATTGATATATTATCATGTGTGTTGTGGCTATAGGGCAGGGAATAGGATTGATATATTATCATGTGTGTTTTGGCTATAGGGGCAGGGAATAGGATTGATAAATTATCATGTGTGTTATGGCTATAGGGCAGGGAATAGGATTGATATATTATCATGTGTGTTTTGGCTATAGGGGCAGGGAATAGGATTGATATGTTATCATGTGTGTTTTGGCTATAGGGGCAAGGAATAGGATTGATATATTATCATGTGTGTTGTGGCTATAGGGCAGGGAATAGGATTGATATATTATCATGTGTGTTGTGGCTATAGGGCAGGGGATAGGATTGATATATTATCATGTGTGTTGTGGCTATAGGGGCAGGGAATAGGATTGATATATTATCATGTGTGTTGTGACTATAGGGGCAGGGAATAGGATTGATATATTATCATGTGTGTTGTGACTATAGGGGCAGGGAATAGGATTGATATATTATTATGTGTGTTGTGCTATAGGGGCAGGGAATAGGATTGATATATTATCATGTGTGTTGTGGCTATAGGGCAGGGAATAGGATTGATATATTATCATGTGTGTTTTGGCTATAGGGGCAGAGAATAGGATTGATAAATTATCATGTGTCTTATGGCTATAGGGCAGGGAATAGGATTGATATATCATCATGTGTGTTTTGGCTATAGGGGCAGGGAATAGGATTGATATGTTATCATGTGTGTTTTGGCTATAGGGGCAGGGAATAGGATTGATATATTATCATGTGTGTTGTGGCTATAGGGCAGGGAATAGGATTGATATATTATCATGTGTGTTGTGGCTATAGGGGCAGGGAATAGGATTGATATATTATCATGTGTGTTGTGGCTATAGGGGCAGGGAATATTATTGATATATTATCATGTGTGTTGTGGCTATAGGGGCAGGGAATAGGATTGATATATTATCATGTGTGTTTTGGCTATAGGGGCAGGGAATAGGATTGATATATTATCATGTGCGTTTTGGCTATAGGGGCAGGGAATAGGATTGATATATTATCATGTGTGTTTTGACTATAGGGGCAGGGAATAGGATTGATATATTATCATGTGTGTTGTGGCTATAGGGGCAGGGAATAGGATTGATATATTTTCATGTGTGTTTTGGCTATAGGGGCAGGGAATAGGATTGATATACAGTATTATCATGTGTGTTTTGGCTATAGGGGCAGGGAATAGGATTGATATATTATCATGTGTGTTTTGGCTATAGGGGCAGGGAATAGGATTGATATATTATCATGTGTGTTGTGGCTATAGGGGCAGGGAATAGGATTGATATATTATCATGTGTGTTTTGGCTATAGGGGCAGGGAATAGGATTGATATATTATCATGTGTGTTGTGACTATAGGGGCAGGGAATAGGATTGATATATTATCATGTGTGTTGTGGCTATAGGGGCAGGGAATAGGATTGATATATTATCATGTGTGTTGTGGCTATAGGGGCAGGGAATAGGATTGATATATTATCATGTGTGTTTTGGCTATAGGGGCAGGGAATAGGATTGATATATTATCATGTGTATTGTGGCTATAGGGGCAGGGAATAGGATTGATATTATCATGTGTGTTGTGCTATAGGGGCAGGGAATAGGATTGATATATTATCATGTGTGTTGTGGCTATAGGGGCAGGGAATAGGATTGATATATTATCATGTGTGTTGTGACTATTGGGGCAGGGAATAGGATTGATATATTATCATGTGTGTTGTGGCTATAGGGGCAGGTAATAGGATTGATATATTATCATGTGTGTTGTGACTATAGGGTCAGGGAATATAATTGATATATTATCATGTGTGTTGTGGCTATAGGGGCAGGGAATATAATTGATATATTATCATGTGTGTTGTGCTATAGGGGCAGGGAATATAATTGATATATTATCACGTGTGTTGTGCTATAGGGGCAGGTAATAGGATTGATATATTATCATGTGTGTTATGGCTATAGGGGCAGGGAATAGGATTGATATATTATCATGTGTGTTGTGGCTATAGGGGCAGGGAATAGGATTGATATAATATCATGTGTGTTATGGCTATAGGGGCAGGGAATAGGATTGATATAATATCATGTGTGTTATGGCTATAGGGGCAGGGAATAGGATTGATATATTATTATATGTGTTATGGCTATAGGGGCAGGGAATAGGATTGATATATTATCATGTGTGTTATGGCTATAGGGGCAGGGAATAGGATTGATATATTATTATGTGTGTTATGGCTATAGGGGCAGGGAATAGGATTGATATATTATTATGTGTGTTATGGCTATAGGGGCAGGGAATAGGATTGATATATTATCATGTGTGTTATGACTATAGGGGCAGGGAATAGGATTGATATATTATCATGTGTGTTGTGGCTATAGGGGCAGGGAATAGGATTGATATAATATCATGTGTGTTATGGCTATAGGGGCAGGGAATAGGATTGATATAATATCATGTGTGTTATGGCTATAGGGGCAGGGAATAGGATTGATATATTATTATATGTGTTATGGCTATAGGGGCAGGGAATAGGATTGATATATTATCATGTGTGTTATGGCTATAGGGGCAGGGAATAGGATTGATATATTATTATGTGTGTTATGGCTATAGGGGCAGGGAATAGGATTGATATATTATTATGTGTGTTATGGCTATAGGGGCAGGGAATAGGATTGATATATTATCATGTGTGTTATGGCTATAGGGGCAGGGAATAGGATTGATATATTATCATGTGTGTTATGGCTATAGGGGCAGGGAATAGGATTGATATATTATCATGTGTGTTATGGCTATAGGGGCAGGGAATAGGATTGATATATTATCATGTGTGTTTTGGCAGATTATGTGAATCCATAAAATAAAAGCATTTGTTATTCTAGCTTCACTTGTTTCCATGGCTGGGAATTCCAACTCCATTTGATCCAGAAAGAGGGGAACACCTGCTGCAAATCCTAAAGAAGTGCATCCAGTTCATTCGCAGTCACTAAATACAACATAGTTGAATGCAGCATCATTCTTACCTATATTGTGCACAGTGCAATTATGAGTTCCTTTAAAAAAAATGCATGCAAAGAGCAGTGCATATATCTGTAGAATAATGTAGAAAACAAAAAGAATCAATAATCAATGTATTTTCTTTGCTTTCTGTCATTGTGGCCAATTTATCATAGTGAGAGCGGACATGATACGATGTAGCGTATCATGTCCGCCGCACATCGATAAATGCTGACAGCATACGCTGTTGGCATTTATATTTACAAAAACAGTTCTTGCAAACTGCTTGTGCAATGTCGCCCCCTGCAGATTCGCGCCCGATCGTATTTGATCGGGTTGATTTCTGTCCGCGGCCTCAGAGCAGGCGGACAAGTTATAGAGCAGAGGTCTTTAGAACGCTGCTTCATAACTTCTGTTTCCGGCGAGAGTGAAGTCTCGCCGGAAACAAGGGGCTTGATAAATCGGCCCCACTGACATATTTTATTTAAATGTTTCTAAAAAGGGGAAATAGAGAATGACATATTTTATATAAATGATTCCATAGAAGAACATGCAATATAGATTATTTAACTGTTTCTATTCTTTCTAATTCAACTGAAATGTCTGGCAAACATCTGTCATGACTGTCACTTCCTGGGAGATTTTTTTTAATGTGCTTGGTGAATAGACAGTATTTGCTTATAGGTTATGCAGACGTTATTCATGTTCAAAGATACACAGAATTCAAAGCTGAAAACCTGTGTTAAGTGCTGTGTTTTGCCTACAGCAATGCTGACGTATAATATGAAAGAATTATCCAAAGACAGAGGTTTGCCAAAAAAATGCTTCTTTTTCTGTAATTTAACTCTGAAAATGGGGATTTTCCAGCTCGGAGAACTGAAAGTGCCCACTGTCGCATTTACATTCCTATCCTTGCTACGTAAGATGCTGCAAAGCAATGGAAGTTTTGCTAACAAAATGTGTACTTCAATAACAAGTCTATATTAGTTCTTCTAAATAAAGCAGTGGTAAGGGTACAATTGCCTCAATAATGGTATTAACTTATTCAGAAAGTTTTCTCACTTGGATGGTATGTTCATTTATTGTAGAAACATATTTTAATTTCAAGGCTTTAAGCTGTTTGTGGTATTATATGTGCTGGTTTCTTGAGCTTAAACAAATATATTATATGTTCCTGAATCTGTCAGTACACTTGTTTACATAGTCACTTAATGCTTGTCCCTGGATATGACAATTAATTAAACCAAAGACATCATTCTTTCTGACAATTACATGGATTTACAAACACTTCATTTACAGAAGCTTTTTATTGGTCACCATATACTCTGTACATGAACAGATAACATACAATATTATATTGATTTTGTTGCTAAACATTCGTGTGTTGTTCCACAGAAGCCGTATAATTAAAGTAAACAATATAAAATGGTTTGAGACCCAAGAACCTGAAACATCATTGTATACCATGATCAAATATTAAAAAGAGTGCTGACATTGTTAATGTTTCTAAGTCTCTTTTGACAATAAACATTTTGTTAAAGGGACACTGAACCCAAAAAATTATTTCTTTTGTGATTCAGATAGAGCATGCAATTTTAGGCAACTTTCTAAATTACTCCTATTATCAATTTTTCTTCATTCTCTTGCTATCTTTATTTGAAAAAGAAGGCTTTTAAAGGTACATGAAACCCAAAATTTTTCTTTCATGATTCAGATAGAGAATACAATTTGAAACAACTTTCTAATTTACTTCTATTACCTAATATGTTTCATTTTCTTGGTATCATTTGTTGAAGGAGCAGCACTACTAGTTTCTAACTGAACACATGTGTGAGCCATCCACATTCAATATATATATGCAGCCTAGGTTCTCTGCTGCTCATGAACTTGCCTAGATAAACCTTTCAGCAAATGATAACAAGAGAAGGAAGCAAATTAAATAATAGAAGTAAATTGGAAAGTTGTTTAAAATTGTATTCTCTATCTGAATCATGAAAGAAAATTTTTGGGTTTCATGTCCCTTTAAGCTATTTTTAGGTTCAGAACAATGGACAGCACTTGTTTATTGGTTGTTGAATTTATCCACCAATCAGCAAGAACAACCCAGGTTGTTCAACAAAAATGGGCCAGCAACTAAACTTACATTCTTGCTTTTCAAATAAAGATACCAAGAGAATGAAGAAAATGTGATAATAGGAGTAAATTGGAAAATTGCTTAAAATTGCATGCTTTATCTGAATTACGAGAAAAAAATTTGGCTTCAGTGTCCCTTTAAGCTTATTAAATGTTGTATAATATCACACAGTAAATATAACCAAATGTAGGGTTTTTATATGTGTTACTAGTGGGTAAATTTCACTCGTAACAAATAAACATGCAACATCCTATGGAAGAATTCAGGCAGTTTCTAGCATAGTTTAGGATCTGCTCCCTTCCTGTTCACTGTTGTCCAATTTTTTTATTTTTTTTTTGAGTTTTGAAAAAGCTTTATTGAAATAACTTCAAACATTTACAAGCAGAGAATAAAACACTCACAACATAAGTCTGTTGGCAATCATCGAAATCCCAGTGTTTCAGTTCTTACATTTGTTGTGGGTTAAACAAAATAATGCAATAAGAAATGGACTAGAAAGGCCATCAAACAACAATTATCAATATTGGTTACATAGAGAATTGTCAATATGAATTTTGCAAGTGTTTAGCAGGACATAAAGAAAAAGAAGCATAGACAAATGAAGGAAAGGAAGAGGAAAGAAAAAGAAGAGAAGAGGTCAAATACACGTGTTCCTGAGTGAAGTGAAATAAAGTTCGCTGAGGGATATTAAAATTACAGTATGGGTTTACCCCTATCAAGGGTGTTAGGTTATCTTGTGTCCTCCTGGTAATTAGCTGCGGGGTCTGGATTCCCATAGGAAGAGAATCTCGCAATAGAAATCCAATTGGTTAATGGAGAAGTAATGAAACCTCTCTAGTCGTATATTTAGCGAAAGCTGAGCAAGCCACTTGTCAGTCGTAGGAGTAATCTCCTTTTTCCATTTCCGAGGAATGAATTGCTTAGCACTATTCAATGCAATGTGTAGAAGCCTAGTGTGGGCCTTAGATTGCATTTTGGGAAAACTACTGAATCTAGAGGAATGTCGCGTCCTAGGAGTTTGCTAATTTCCTTAGTTATGGAGCACCAAAACGGCTGAATACTAGGACATGACCACCGAATATGGTACATGGAACCCTCTTGGTTGCACTTCCTCCAGCATCTGTTAGATGTCAGGGGAAAGATGTATTGTAGGCGTTGTGGGGTCAAATACCATCTCATTAAGAGTTTATAATTGACTTCCAGCAGGGAGGCCGAGTGAGAAGATTTGGCTATGTTGTGGAAAATTTTATTCCATTCCTCTACTGATACTTGCCCCGCAAGGTCTTTTTGCCATTTTTGTGTGTAAGATGGAAGGTGGTCTGTTGGAGGTGAGTTCAGAATAGCATACAAAAGAGATATAGTATGGGCTGGTTGGTGAGGCGCACTACAGAGTTGTTCAAATCTAGTGCGAGTACGCACCAGATCCTGTTAGTTTTTATGAGTGTTGATAAAAATGTGTCAGCTGATTATATCTTAGCCAGGTAGCGAAGAATTCATTCTCCAAGTTTTGCATTTGTGTCATTGGGATTATTTTTGTTGCCTCCGTCAACAGATAGACCGGGAGAAGTCCATGGATGTCTAGTTTTAAATTGTTTGGTGGAGAATTCCCCACCAAGAAGTCAGGATTGGAGAGTGATGGTGTGAGAGGGGATGGGATACTAGAGAACAAGGTGTTTTTCTGTATCTGTCTAGACCATACCTGAAAAGTTTCTTTTATAATGGGATAGTTTTGGATTGTAGAAGGTCGGTGTTCAGGGGGAAGCCAAAAATAGCTCCCTAGTTGGGGTATCCTCGTTAAGTCGTGTTCCAGGGAGACCCAGGCTTTAGATGAAGTTGCTGACTGGTAACACCAATCAACAATCCTCTGAAGGATAGTGGCATCTTTGTAATTCTGGAGATTTGGTACACCTAGCCCTCCCCTAATTGGATGCAGATATAGTGTTGTTTTAGATATCCTTGGTGGTCTTTTACGCCATATGTAAGAGTTAGTGATGGACTGTAGTGTAGGGAGGAAGTGATTAGGAAGTGGGATAGGGACTGTTTGAAAGATATATAAAAGTTTAGGTAAAAAATTCATTTTTACCACATTAATCCTTCCTATCCAAGTAATTGATTTAGGGAGCCAAGATGCAATAAATGAGTTGAATTCGTTTATAAATCTTTCATAGTTATATGTAGGTTAGGTGATAAATGTACACCAAAGTACTTTAACGTTTTGGTTTGAATCTGATATGGATAATCAACTTCCAATCGTTTACATTCTGCCGGAGACATTTCTATTGGAAGTAATTCTGATTTGGAAGAGTTTATTGCGTAGTTTGAGGCTCTCCCGTATTGGGCCAAAATTAGGCGAGCTGCAGGGAGGGATTTAGTCGGGTTGGTAAGGGAAATCAGTAAGTCGTCCGCAAACAATGTAGCTTTGTATTGTGTCTGGTTAATCTGCAGACCACTCACCCACTGTTGTCCAATATTTTATTGAAGACATCTGGCAAACCTAATGTACACTGACCTATAAACATATAGGGCTAGATTACGAGTGGAGCGCTAACAGTTACGCTCAAGCGATAAGGGTTTATCACAGGTGCATGCACGCATCAGGTTTCTCGCTTGTATTATAATTTGAAAGTAAACTCAATCGCTTGAGCTTAATTGAAGTTAACGCACATTGGGTTAGTGTGACCGCAGAGATCTGGTTAACAGTTTCGCAAAACAAAAAGGTTTTATAAAACTTATACTCATAATAACACTATCTAATAAAAAATATTTAAAAATAATTAATTAGTATAATTAATTAGTATTACTTTCAACTTGTAATATAAGCCCAACACGACGACTGCAAAAAGCTTACTTCTAGCGCACTTGTAATCTTGCCCATTATAGGGTTATTTTATATATATTAAAAAAATAAAAATAACAGCGTTAAAGGAACATAAACTTTTTTTCATGATTCAGAGCATTCAAAACACACAATTTTAACCCTTTAAGTACCAGCGATTTACCCTGTAAGTCACTGGTGTTTCTATGGGGATTGTGTAATTATTATTTCCTGTGACCAGAAGGGAGGAGGAAGGGTATAATAGCGCAGTCCCGCCATTAATTGTGTAATTAATATTCTGGTGACCAGAAAGGAGGAGGGAGGGTATAATAGCGCAGTCCCACCTCTTAGGTGGCAGATTTCAATCTCCCCGGTCTCGTCTGACCAGGTATATTGAAAGCTCCTGTCTGCACTTGATTGTACGCGGGCAGGGGGCGGCGTTGCACTAGAGCGCAAAATTGCATTCTTGTGCAATGCTGAATTCCGTGCGCCTGTCTGCCACAGCTTGATAAATCAACTCCTTTATATACAATTTTAAGGAAAGTTCTTTCTTCTCCAAATTCATTTTTTGCAGTACAGTGGTCCCTCCCCTTGCTCTCTCTTTATCCCCCCTCTCTTTTGCTCTCTCTTTCTCCCCTCTCTTTTGCTCTCTCTTTCTCCCCTCTCTTTTGTTCTCTCTCTCCCCCTCTCTTTTGTTCTCTCTCTCCCCCTCTCTTTTGCTCTCTCGCTCCCCCCTCTCTTTTGCTCTCTCTCTCCCCCCTCTCTTTTGCTTTCTCTCCCCCTCTCTTTTGCTCTCTTTACCCCTCTTTTGCTGTCTCTCTCCCTCTCTTTTGCTCTCTCTCTCTCCCCCTCTTTTGCTGTCTCTCTCCCCCCCTCTCATTTGCTCTCTCTCCTCTCGTTTGCGCTCTCTCCCTCTCTTTTGTGCTCTCTCTCCCTCTCTTTTGTGCTCTCTCCCCCTCTCTTTTGTGCTTTCTCCCCCTCTCTTTTGTGCTTTCTCCCCCTCTCTTTTGTGCTCTCTCCCCCCTCTCTTTTGTGCACTCTCCCCCCTCTCTTTTGCTGTCTCTCTCCCTCTCTTTTGCTGTCTCTCTCCCTCTCTTTATCCCCCCTCTCTTTAGAGCTCTCTGTCTCTCGGCAGTCGGCCCCGGCATCTGGTCCCGCCCGCATCACTCCCGGCCCCCCGCGTCACGCTCGGCCCCGCCCACTCCACCACACGCCAGATGCCAGGTCAGTTGGAAGGCCAGGTGTGTTTGTCCTTGCGTGCAGTCTCTACTGCGCATGACAGCTTCGGACAAACACACTTGGCCTTTTATTATATAGGATGTATACAGAGGTATTGACACAAATAGTAAAGGAATGAGACAATGGCAAACAAGAATAGTTTTCTATGTGTTGTAAAAAGGGAGAGGTAGGAGAGTAGTTTGGGGCTAGATTACAAGTGGAGTGATATTTTGCATTTTCATATAGTGAAAACTCTGCTAGGATTTTTATTTTTGCGCTAGTAGGATTGCACAGGTTGAAGTTACCCAAATCGTGCATAAAGTTGAAATTTGAAAATCGCAATCGCGTTTACACATTGCTCCATAAAAGTCAATGAAGAAAAAAGTAAAGAAAAAGTAACACCGACTCTCTCACAAACACCATGATATATTCTCATTAGTGCAAACCCGACATGAAAATATGAATATTTCATATTCCAATGTTTTTTACAGAACAGAATACGTTCTATTTATTCACAATGAAATATTTCTACATATATCTGTATCTGATGGTTGTTTAAAACAAATATGTATTGATACCTATTTATATATATATATATATATATATATATATATATATAGATGATTATAAATAGGTATAAATATATACAGATACAGTATATATATAGAAATATCTATTTAGAAATACATAGAACATATTCTGCACGTACAGAACATTGGAATGTGAAATATTTACAGTAAATACAAAGTTGAAAACCTTTTTCCTTTATGAATATTGCATAAATATGATTTTACATGTTTTTTACTACTTAACGGCAAAACTCTAATGCACTTATATATATATATATATATATATATATATATACGTCTATATGTATATACATATATATTTATGTGTTTATATGTGTGTATATGTCTGTAAATACATAAATACACATATAAATACATTAATATATGTGTACACGTACAGTATATAGACATATATATAATATATATATATATATATATATATATATATATAATAGGACACTTTGGGCCTAATTTGGACATTTCCACTTAGGGGTGTACTCACTTTTGTTGCCAACAATTTAGACATTAATGGCGGTGTGTTGAGTTATTTTGAGGGACAGCAAAATTACACTGTTATACAGGCTGTACACTCACTACTTTACATTGTAGCAGATTGTCATTTCTTCAGTGTTGAAAAGATATAATACAATATTTACAAAAATGTGAGGGGTATACTCACTTTTGTGGGATATATATAAGCATCTTAAGCATCTTTATACACATATATAAAACTGGTGGTGGTTTTACCTCCTCCGCAGTCGAATGTATTGTTGGATCTTCTCTTATAGGTGGCGTGATGAGCAAAGGTGTGAAGTTGGAGGTTGGTGGACTTAATTGGGCCAAGGCAAAATGGCCTCGGTCAGTATTCTCTACACAGAAGCAAGATTGTGACAGTCCTTACAGCAATGCTTCATACTTAATACCTACACTGTTACTACATCATTCTGCCATAGAATCCTCTCACCTGAAGCTGAAAATAGGAGAGTAGGTAAAATGGCACAATTTCTCGTATTCTCCCCTGTTTGATTCTGCGGTAAAAAAAATGCATGGGTTTCCAATTTCACAGAAGAAATGTCTGGTCACTGCCCTATGGAACATAGGGGTTTCCTATTGAGAATAGTACGTACTATCGCACAGGAGAGGGTTGGATGTTAATTACCACTCTATATCTCTCTTACTGTATTGCTATCTATAAGAAACTTTGAAGACTTCCCTATGAAGACTTTAAGTCTGAACTTTAAAGTCTTATGCTTAATATTCTCTACAGCAGTATCTACAGTTAAATCTTTCAGTACTTGCTACTGAACTGTTATTATGTTTCATATTTCTAACTCTCTTCTGTTTATGTTTCTACATTTGGGTGACAAATATATTTGCATATACTGTCCACAACCATATACATGTAATTATAAAGTTATGCCATCATTGAAGCCTTCTCTTATAGAGTAGAAACAGTACATAGTAAATGTAGTTACTCCTGTGTAGCAACTGTTTATGTAAAGTCTTTAACTAAGCTGTATTGTTGGCGGCTGAGATAGTGAGGTGCAGTTGACCCAGATATTACGTGTCTTAAGGTATTAGGAAGGTTTAATACTTGTTCCTTGCATAGTAGTATATGTTAAAGCTGTTACGTTCTGGCCTGGCTATTTAAGTGGATATGGGAAAACAAAGAATTGAGTGGGCTAATTATAGCTGAGAGAGATATATCTAGCACAAAGCTAGGTGTCACTAATATGGATAGTGAATGTGATGTATAAGTAAAAGCATAGATTAAAAAAAAGAATAAATAAAGTGTATGAAATACGTTCAAAGATTTAATAAAATGGACTGAAATCAGTAAAGTAACAAAAAATAAAAGATGCCGGCATCAAACAATTCATTGGATATAACCAAAATATCATACAGAACAAATGCGATACAATAAAAGGAATAACAGTTTATGATAGCTATGGAAGTCTATCTCAGTAGACACAAAATAACAGTGGTGTGAAAAAAAGTATCCATAAAAGTCCAATTAAAGTGTTCAAAAATGTTGGAAAAATAGTTCATAAAAACTGATGTTCCATAGCAGTATAAGTCTCTTGTATAGAAAGAACAACAAGTATATTTCCTTAGTTTAGAAAAAAACGACTGGTTCAGTTTAGAGTTTGTACATATGTGTGAAATTTTATAATTTTGTCTGCAGCTGCGAGAGATCCGATCAACTTATATTGTGATATTTCTTTGTTCGGTGTTATGTTGTTAGCCAATAACTCTTGTAGTTTCTCCACAGTTCATCAAGATTGGTTTGATTTTACAGGTTTGGGAGCCTGAAGTAGAAATAGTCTTTTTAATGACAGATCTTTGGGCAGGGATTATGCCTGTAGAGTGCACTCATAAGCAACAAAGTGTCTCAAAGCACCTGTCCTACTGTCAGTATTAAGAGTAGTGTACGTTGTGGGATCTCCAAATCCTCTTAAGATCCGTGCAGTATAAAGAATAAAGGTTTCAGCCGTATGTGCTGTCAATGCTTGTAAAGGAGCGAAAAGCTGTCAAGGCTAAGAGTAATAGGCAGTTCTGGGCCGGGAATTACGCATATGGAGTCATTTAGCAATGCTTAAAAAAACAACTTGATGCACCAGTCCTATTGCCGGTCCTTTTAGACAAATTAGTATAAGAATCAGTGAGCAAATCTACGCGTTTCAGCCAGGAGGCCTTTATCAAGATGTTCACTGGTGACGGGAGCCGGGTTTAAATTTGTTGTAGGTTGTTCCCATTGGTTAATATGATGTGTAAAAACAGCCAATCTGAGACCTGGGTTTTAGCAACACCTTTTTGGTTATAACTGTCTTTATGTATTTTAACTCTTTCTAGTTTGCAAATGTTAAAGAAGACACTGGTTGTGATTTTATGCGCTTATGTTCTGAATGAAACCAATTTTCTTATTGATTGTTATCTATTATTACCACTATGATGGTATAATGGAGATTTGTCTAACGATTAAAACACCTTTAAATATAATAAAAAACTATGTAAAAAGTTTAAAAATGAGGATTCTAAAAAAACTTCTAAAATTGGATAAATATTGAATAAGAAATCAAATAAAAAGCATGATAGTAATAATAATACAATAAATAAATAAATAGAAATAACAAAAATGTTGTAAATAAATGATTAGATTATACCCTAGTAGACAAAACTGGAAATTTGTGTGTACCAAAAGTCCATAGATATAATCACAGTCATGAATGGGATTTTATAATTTTATAGTCCCCGGTCACACTTGGACTTAGAGTGAATAGTTTTTAAAATTCTGTTAGGATTGGTACCTTGAATATTAAGGCAGAGAGTTTTCTTAAATTTTGCAGATGATCCTGAGTTGGTGAGGGATAATGTTCAAATGAACCATACAGAAGCAATTCTATTTTGATTGCAGTGCCGCTGAAGTGCCGCCTGTTCCCAGCCAGCAATCCCACTGGTCTCGGCTCAGATGTAGTTACATGAAATGAAAGAAAAGACAGGCGCACAGGGCACAATTCAAGTGTAGAGTTTTTATTATGTAAATTAGACACACAGTTAGAAACACTTACTAGATTAAAATCAAGATATGCATTGAGAGCATATGCTCCTGGGATTATCGCAGCACCTGTGGCACCGGGGGTTAGATGTTCTTCTCCTCTCCGTTCACAATGAGAGCAATTGGGCGGCGGTGTTCCGGATCCTGTCACCCAAACTCTAGTGACACTGGTAGCCAACAGTACTTTATAACTGCTTTCCCATAAAGTCTTTGTTTAGTTTAGATGCCTGACGCGTTTCCCCCGACTCCGGTCGGGCTTTTTCAAAGGCTGGATGGATTGAAACAGGCGCCTGTTTGTTTTAAAGGCGTGTTAACCAATCAGGTTAGAGGTGTGCGCTCATTGTCCAATCATTACTGGAAGGTGTGTGCGCATATAGGAAAGTCCCGGATTGGGGTTGAATGCTCGTGTGTTATACTCCATTAGGTGCAATCACTAAACTTAATGCAGAGTTTCATACAGAGGACATATCAAATCTTAAATACAGAAAGCAACCATAATACATGTGTGTAAGGTATACTCAGAGAACGGATAAACAGACTTAAAATATTATCATTTGTTACAAACAACAGATATATTGTATATGAAAACATATTATAAGGATAAACTACGGGTATGCATTATGTATTTAAAATACTACCTCTAGGTTCCCTAATTATCATATTGGGGGTTATAGACGATCTTTCATAACTGATATATAGCCCTAATGAGGATTTCTATAATAAGCCTAAACTGGAACATATATGGGAAACAAAACGATAGTAGTAAAAAATTGACGCTATAAAGGACAAGGTAAAAATATAAATATAAAAAATATAAATATAAAAACTTGTGGAGTTCTGTCCTTATTAATTCTAAAGTAACTTTGAAATAAAATTTAATTTATATGTGGATTGGGTAATTTAAATAAATAGAGGATTGTTAACTAGATAACTCTTCTTTTCTAAACGCATAGACAAGATTATTTTTATTTTTATTTTAATTTTTATATATTTATAGCAAATGATGCCATAAATTTTGTTTATGGGAATAATGTTACTACATGGAAAAGATGATCTTAAAAATAAAACTATTCTATATGGTTCTTATGAATTTAGGAATAATCATGTTCTTAATTTCATTTTCTTTGTATTTTTGGCAATGGTCAAAGGATGCCCTGAGAAACAAGGTTCAAGTGGAATATAATTTTGTTTTGGAGATATATATATATATTTTTTATATTTTATAATGTAAAAATTGTTGTAATAAATTAGGCTGGGTAAAAGCATTAGGATGGATAGGAAATTAAAGAATTAATATGTCTAAGTTGATAGAAAATAGTATCAGAATTTATAAAAATTTATTATTTTCTGAGTTAAAACTGATTGATTAAAAATTTGAATTAAAAAATAATAAATAAATCAATCAATGAAAGAAAAACTTTACTAAAAGGTTACTATAAATGATGCTAGCTCTATGGAGATTCTAAAAGACCAAGGAACATAGAGACTGATATGTTGTATTATATGAATGCCGCTACATCTATATCAATGTTGAGCCCTAAGGGCTGTAGTGTTTTAAGCTTATATATCCACTTCGTTTCTAGTTTTCTTAGTTCAAGTAATCTATTTGGTTTTGTATATGGCACTTGGTCAATTACTTGTACCTTTAACGAACTAGGATTACTCCTATGGCAATCTAAAAAATGTTTTGGTACACTATGGTTTTCCATTTTTTCTTTAATATTATATAGATGCTCATTCGTCCTGCGTCTTATCTTTCTTTTTGTGCGCCCTATATATAATAGGCCGCATCCACATTCCAATAAATAAACTACATATATTGAATCACAATTGCTTCTAAAATCTATACTGTATGTTTCTGTGGATTGGCTATTATGGAATGTGGGTGCTTTATTTATGTGTTTACACATGTTGCATCTTGGTTTTCCACATTTCATGGTACCTTTCCAGTTCGTTAGCCAATTGTCCACCTTTGGGCTGGTTTTACTATTTTGAGCGGGTCTGATTCTACTGGGAGCTAGTATATTCTTCAAGCTCCTCCCTTTTTTGTATGTGAAGTTGGGTTTTTCTTCAAGCTGTGGACCTAAAATAGGATCTGATTTTAAGATGGGCCAATGTTTATTAATAATGTCTTCTAATTTTTTTGAACCTTGATTGTATGTGGATATAAATCTTATAGGATTGTGATTTGTGGACTGAGATTTGATTAAATTATTATGTAAATTGGTCCCTATTAATTTTGACTCATCATTCAAATTCGTCCCTCTAAAGAAAGACCTTCTGTCTTTAGCAGCTATATCTGTTTTTGCTTTATTTAGTGCCTCTTGGTTATATCCTTTATCTAAAAATTTCTTCTCTAGGATATCTGCTTCCATGTTATAATCTGAATTATGTGTACAATTTCTCCTAATTCTTGAGAATTGACTTTTAGGAACATTATTTATCCAAGTCTTCTTGTGCGCACTTTTTGCTTGTATAAAGCTATTGCAATCGGTGGTTTTCCTATAGTTTTTAACGGCAATTTTACCTTCTTGGTCTTTAAACAAAATCAAATCTAGAAATTCTATTTTTTCTTTTGATACATTTTTTGTAAATTTTAAATTAAAATCATTACTATTTATGTGGTCCATAAAATCATTAACTCTTTCTTCATTGCCCTTCCATAGAATGATGATATCATCTATGTATCTTGCATATGTTAAAATATTATTAATAAAAGGGTTATTTTCCCATACATAGTTATTCTCAAACGCATTCACATACAGATTTGCGTATGAGGGGGCAAATGTAGTGCCCATTGCCGTCCCTCTTTTTTGTACGTAAAATTTATTTTCAAAATTAAAATAATTTCTGTGTAATATAAATTTTATACTTTCTATTAAAAATTCTATTTAGTTAGAAGGAAAGGACCAATTTGATAATTCTAACTCCACTTTCTGGATACCATTCGAATGTGGGATACATGTATATAGTGATGCAACGTCGCATGTTAGCCAAATCATATCTTCTTCCCAGTTTAACCCTTCAAATTATATTTATAGCAAATGATCCCATAAATTTTGTTTATGGGAATAATGTTACTACATGGAAAAGATGATCTTAAAAATAAAACTATTCTATATGGTTCTTATGAATTTAGGAATAATCATGTTCTTAATTTCATTTTCTTTGTATTTTTGGCAATGGTCAAAGGATGCCCTGAGAAACAAGGTTCAAGTGGAATATAATTTTGTTTTGGAGATATATATATATATTTTTTATATTTTATAATGTAAAAATTGTTGTAATAAATTAGGCTGGGTAAAAGCATTAGGATGGATAGGAAATTAAAGAATTAATATGTCTAAGTTGATATAAAATAGTATCAGAATTTATAAAAATTTATAATTTTCTGAGTTAAAACTGATTGATTAAAAATTTGAATTAAAAAATAATAAATAAATCAATCAGTGAAAGAAAAACTTTACTAAAAGGTTACTATAAATGATGCTAGCTCTATGGAGATTCTAAAAGACCAAGGAACATAGAGACTGATATGTTGTATTATATGAATGCCGCTACATCTATATCAATGTTGAGCCCTAAGGGCTGTAGTGTTTTAAGCTTATATATCCACTTCGTTTCTAGTTTTCTTAGTTCAAGTAATCTATTTGGTTTTGTATATGGCACTTGGTCAATTACTTGTACCTTTAACGAACTAGGATTACTCCTATGGCAATCTAAAAAATGTTTTGGTACACTATGGTTTTCCATTTTTTCTTTAATATTATATAGATGCTCATTCGTCCTGCATCTTATCTTTCTTTTTGTGCGCCCTATATATAATAGGCCGCATCCACATTAGAATAAATAAACTACATATATTGAATCACAATTGCTTCTAAAATCTATACTGTATGTTTCTGTGGATTGGCTATTATGGAATGTGGGTGCTTTATTTATGTGTTTACACATGTTGCATCTTGGTTTTCCACATTTCATGGTACCTTTCCAGTTCGTTAGCCAATTGTCCACCTTTGGGCTGGTTTTACTATTTTGAGCGGGTCTGATTCTACTGGGAGCTAGTATATTCTTCAAGCTCCTCCCTTTTTTGTATGTGAAGTTGTAATCCAGAAGAGAGAAGATTACCTAAAAGAGGCCATGAAACTCTTAGGGGATGTAGACACCTATGAAATGCTGTCAACAGACCCAACTGAAATTTACAATAAAGAGTTAAATAAATTATTAAGTAAAGCAAAACTGGAAGGGATACTAAATGATGATGAATACAAATATATATATAACCCACAACCAAACATACCAATCATATACCACCTCCCAAAAGTACATAAGGACCAACAAAACCCTCCCGGTAGACCAATTATCTCCGGGATTGGGTCTATCACAGATAAGCTTTCAAAATATGTAGATTTTTTCTTGCAACCACTGGTAAAATCAACTAGAGCGTATTTAAAAGATACAACAGAAGTAATTACCAAATTTGAAGGGTTAAACTGGGAAGAAGATATGATTTGGCTAACATGCGACGTTGCATCACTATATACATGTATCCCACATTCGAATGGTATCCAGAAAGTGGAGTTAGAATTATCAAATTGGTCCTTTCCTTCTAACCAAATAGAATTTTTAATAGAAAGTATAAAATTTATATTACACAGAAATTATTTTAATTTTGAAAATAAATTTTACGTACAAAAAAGAGGGACGGCAATGGGCACTACATTTGCCCCCTCATACGCAAATCTGTATGTGAATGCGTTTGAGAACAACTATGTATGGGAAAATAACCCTTTTATTAATAATATTTTAACATATGCAAGATACATAGATGATATCATCATTCTATGGAAGGGCAATGAAGAAAGAGTTAATGATTTTATGGACCACATAAATAGTAATGATTTTAATTTAAAATTTACAAAAAATGTATCAAAAGAAAAAATAGAATTTCTAGATTTGATTTTGTTTAAAGACCAAGAAGGTAAAATTGCCGTTAAAAACTATAGGAAAACCACCGATTGCAATAGCTTTATACAAGCAAAAAGTGCGCACAAGAAGAGTTGGATAAATAATGTTCCTAAAAGTCAATTCTCAAGAATTAGGAGAATTTGTACACATAATTCAGATTATAACATGGAAGCAGATATCCTAGAGAAGAAATTTTTAGATAAAGGATATAACCAAGAGGCACTAAATAAAGCAAAAACAGATATAGCTGCTAAAGACAGAAGGTCTTTCTTTAGAGGGACGAATTTGAATGATGAGTCAAAATTAATAGGGACCAATTTACATAATAATTTAATCAAATCTCAGTCCACAAATCACAATCCTATAAGATTTATATCCACATACAATCAAGGTTCAAAAAAATTAGAAGACATTATTAATAAACATTGGCCCATCTTAAAATCAGATCCTATTTTAGGTCCACAGCTTGAAGAAAAACCCAACTTCACATACAAAAAAGGGAGGAGCTTGAAGAATATACTAGCTCCCAGTAGAATCAGACCCGCTCAAAATAGTAAAACCAGCCCAAAGGTGGACAATTGGCTAACGAACTGGAAAGGTACCATGAAATGTGGAAAACCAAGATGCAACATGTGTAAACACATAAATAAAGCACCCACATTCCATAATAGCCAATCCACAGAAACATACAGTATAGATTTTAGAAGCAATTGTGATTCAATATATGTAGTTTATTTATTGGAATGTGGATGTGGCCTATTATATATAGGGCGCACAAAAAGAAAGATAAGACGCAGGACGAATGAGCATCTATATAATATTAAAGAAAAAATGGAAAACCATAGTGTACCAAAACATTTTTTAGATTGCCATAGGAGTAATCCTAGTTCGTTAAAGGTACAAGTAATTGACCAAGTGCCATATACAAAACCAAATAGATTACTTGAACTAAGAAAACTAGAAACGAAGTGGATATATAAGCTTAAAACACTACAGCCCTTAGGGCTCAACATTGATATAGATGTAGCGGCATTCATATAATACAACATATCAGTCTTTATGTTCCTTGGTCTTTTAGAATTTCCATAGAGCTAGCATCATTTATAGTAACCTTTTAGTAAAGTTTTTCTTTCATTGATTGATTTATTTATTATTTTTTAATTCAAATTTTTAATCAATCAGTTTTAACTCAGAAAATTATAAATTTTTTATAAATTCTGATACTATTTTATATCAACTTAGACATATTAATTCTTTAATTTCCTATCCATCCTAATGCTTTTACCCAGCCTAATTTATTACAACAATTTTTACATTATAAAATATAAAATATATATATATATATCTCCAAAACAAAATTATATTCCACTTGAACCTTGTTTCTCAGGGCATCCTTTGACCATTGCCAAAAATACAAAGAAAATGAAATTAAGAACATGATTATTCCTAAATTCATAAGAACCATATAGAATAGTTTTATTTTTAAGATCATCTTTTCCATGTAGTAACATTATTCCCATAAACAAAATTTATGGGATCATTTGCTATAAATATATAAAAATTAAAATAAAAATAAAAATAATCTTGTCTATGCGTTTAGAAAAGAAGAGTTATCTAGTTAACAATCCTCTATTTATTTAAATTACCCAATCCACATATAAATTAAATTTTATTTCAAAGTTACTTTAGAATTAATAAGGACAGAACTCCACAAGTTTTTATATTTATATTTTTTATATTTATATTTTTACCTTGTCCTTTATAGCGTCAATTTTTTACTACTATCGTTTTGTTTCCCATATATGTTTCAGTTTAGGCTTATTATAGAAATCCTCATTAGGGCTATATATCAGTTATGAAAGATCGTCTATAACCCCCAATATGATAATTAGGGAACCTAGAGGTAGTATTTTAAATACATAATGCATACCCGTAGTTTATCCTTATAATATGTTTTCATATACAATATATCTGTTGTTTGTAACAAATGATAATATTTTAAGTCTGTTTATCCGTTCTCTGAGTATACCTTACACACATGTATTATGGTTGCTTTCTGTATTTAAGATTTGATATGTCCTCTGTATGAAACTCTGCATTAAGTTTAGTGATTGCACCTAATGGAGTATAACACACGAGCATTCAACCCCAATCCGGGACTTTCCTATATGCGCACACACCTTCCAGTAATGATTGGACAATGAGCGCACACCTCTAACCTGATTGGTTAACACGCCTTTAAAACAAACAGGCGCCTGTTTCAATCCATCCAGCCTTTGAAAAAGCCCGACCGGAGTCGGGGGAAACGCGTCAGGCATCTAAACTAAACAAAGACTTTATGGGAAAGCAGTTATAAAGTACTGTTGGCTACCAGTGTCACTAGAGTTTGGGTGACAGGATCCGGAACACCGCCACCCAATTGCTCTCATTGTGAACGGAGAGGAGAAGAACATCTAACCCCCGGTGCCACAGGTGCTGCGATAATCCCAGGAGCATATGCTCTCAATGCATATCTTGATTTTAATCTAGTAAGTGTTTCTAACTGTGTGTCTAATTTACATAATAAAAACTCTACACTTGAATTGTGCCCTGTGCGCCTGTCTTTTCTTTCATTAAATGTTAAAGAAGGCAGATTGTCCTATATATAAGACATACTTATGAATTAAGAAAGCAAAGTAGCGAGTTTAAAAAACAAATAGTTACGCAAATAGCAAAATAACTAGTTACAAAAAAAATAATAATAACATAATAACGAATCATAATAATAACAGTGGGGATAGAATGTTGCTTGTGTGATATATAATATAGTGGAATTTAGTGGAATTCTTAGTTTCAATGTGTGTGCAATAGACAGGGTAATGTACAATATATAATAGATATATGTAATATATAGAAAAAAAATATTAGTAATAAAGGTGTGAAAGTGTTACATGTTTAGCATGATCGTTAAGAGTATAATTATAAACATAGACTGTAGTGTAGGACTGGATATAATAGTGATGGACCTAAAAAAACTAAAATAGAGGAACTCATCTAATATAACATATCTAAGTGTACTACTATATTTGAATTATAAAGATGAATATATATATATATATATATATATACTATATATATATATATATATATATATATATATAAATGTATAACTAAAGTATAATAATCAAAACTATGTAAGAAATATATACAAGATATATATAATAATGAATAAAAGGAAATATGTTTATAAAATAATGTGTTTATAAAACATACCTAAAAGATTTATTATACCTAAAAAAAATATATAAAATAATATATATATAATATATATATATAAAATACAAATATAAAATACATATACATATCAGAGATTTTTCACATTTATACAATGAATAAAAACGTGCAGACAGTTTCAACAACTAAACATTAAAAATGTGCAGAGAGATTCAACAACTAAACATGAAGTACTAAGTAACCTCGAAAGGAGGGGAATTAGCAGATGGATCAATTTTAGAGTAGAAAGTTCAAACCAAATTCATAATTTAGTCCATAGGGGTGGAGAGTTTTGAAGTTATGTATAAACTCTGCTTCTTGTCTAGAGAGTAAATTACTCATGTTACCTCCTCTAATGTTTAGATGTAACTTTTTTATACCCCAATATTGAAAGTCTTTTAAATTGCCTTTGTGTATATCTTTAAAATAAGAGTAGAGTTTTGTCTCTGTTGATTCATGCTTGATTTTCAAGATGTGTTCACGTATTTTATTCCTCAAGGAATAACCAAAGTATTGTAATTTACAAGAGCACTGTATGCAGTAGATTACATTTTTGACAGTGCACCTAATGGTATTTTTTTTTTTTTTTATTATTAATTTTTATTGAGGGAAAGTTTTGGCAAACCAACAAAGCAGTAAGACATTGTACAATCACTTCCAAAGAATATCAATAACAAGGTGCAATAAACAGAAAAAAAAAACTGCATAGTCCAAGGTTAATAATGTCCATCATACTATGAATAAACATGGTATGTAAATGCCAATGATACTCTAAGCCTTCTGAACCAAGATAGGAGGCCACTCTTGGACCCCAGACCATAAGGAGAAATTGACATTTACAGAAGGCTAATTGCTATAGAGGAGATCACTTTTGGATCTCATTGCATTCACCTCAGATTTTACATTTTATTATTATATTACACAGGGTGGTATGTTATGAAACCAGAAAGAAAAAAAAAAATACATTTCAAATTCAAATATAACAGGGTGGTATAGAGCATGGTAATATAATATAGCTAGAGTTCTGCCATTTGTGTCACTCTAATTGGAGATTTGCAACAAATATAGTTTTAGCAGGCAGAGCTGCGCTCCGGTCTTAAGATTGTAATTATGCACATGGGGAGCCCTTACTATTGCGAGAAGGAATAAGAATATATTTAGCGTCTACTTGGAAACTCTGAAATAGAATGTAGTAGAATATTAACAGTAGGTTAAAGAGATATTATAAACTGTAACATGACCGCTCATGAGGATAGGTGATTACTAGTATACATCTTTGAATATGGTTTTGTCTAGGTGAAAATTTCAGCATTGGAAGTTGTGGGTGCTAAGACAGTGAGATTCAGTAAGTATAGAGATTTAAATTAAGAGGGAGTCGCTCCGCCATCTCGGCCGCCGACAGCAGAGCACCATCCCGCCTTGAGAAACTAAGATAAACATGAATAGCCTAATAGTTTTGCTATAGCATAGGTTATGGTTGGGGAGAGTATTATTTATATCTACAGCCACAGAAGTGGGTAGGAAATAGACACAGAAATGAGGAGCTGTATGAAGCAATGGATTGATTGAAGGTAAGACTGTGAACAGCAACAAGGCCCCTTGAATTACATAGGTCTATACAGTTTAAAACCAACCAAGTGATCAATAAGATTTAATGTTAGATACCAGCAAGACTCCCCACTGGTCATGTAAAAAATGTTGTGAAACAATATGTTAGAGTAAGACAACAGGATGGATATTTCACAACAAAAGATACGTTGAGCAGTAAAACAAGAGAAAAAAAAACACCAGAGCCAAAATGACACATAAACATTTTCGGTACGAAGAGCATGCAATTAGAACACAAGTAACTAGGAATTAAACAGTATCCTATGCAGTGTTCAACTGGGTGGGCATCGGTACATGACTATCACATTAGAGCCTTATGAAAAGCAAAAAGTATTATATATATGTAGATGAGTACTGATAAACATTTAGCATATCATCGTGTGGTGTTATAAAATGCGGGGCAGTTGATGCACTATAGTAAAGATCTTGAAGCGATCCCACAGGATATGTAGGCATATATAAAACTATAACCAGAGGGCCACAATCGCAGTCTCACAACAAGCTGTTATAGTTCAAGTATGAAAGTCCCACGTGAGATAGTGAACAAGCCGGACCCTACAGACAAAACCCACAGGTGAGGTATGTTCTGCTTTTCAGATGCGGTAATGTCTGTGTCCCAGCTTAGTATGCGGTTACCGGCTCTGTATTACCTCCACTCCGGCTACATCAGTCTCAGGGAGCAATCCGGTGCGGTCCGCCAGGATCCCAGCTCAAGTCCGGCAGAGTTGTTAGGGACCCCCTGGGGATACACTTTGTGAGTAACTGCGGCGAGCTATAGGTTGACCAGAAAGCGCTTGCCTCTGCTTCTGTCAACGGGTATACAGTTTGTATCTGCGTGGGAATAGAACTCTGTCCTCTAGATGATATCACATGTAGGTCTCGTTTCAGGTTGTTCCCCGGCTGTGCTAGAGTTGAAGCAAGTCCTATGATTTCAACCTCCGGAACCAGGGACAAAGCAGCGGAGGTCCCCTTGTAATTTCCCAAGAGCTCTACCACTTCTGCAGTCACTGCATTAACTTCTCTCTTGAAGGTACCGGAGGCGAGTGGCGTGCGCTGGAGCCCCAGAACGCCACCACCCCCCCTTCCACAAAGACAGGCTCAGGTTCAGATAACTGTAGGTCCGGGCCACTGCTGTATCCATTTAATGAGCAGTTCAATGAGGCTGCTAGAGCAGCGTGGTGATCAGCAAGCAAATCGCGCAGCTCTCCCCAAAAGGGAAAGGGTATCTCCATAATAGGTGTATAGTAGTAATCTTTTGGCGGGCAGATGAAACACGGTAGTTTTTGCACTTTCTGACAATTAGCACTTTGTGCTACCTAACGACAAGGCCCTACGTGCCTCACCGGGGGGTGTTGAAAAAGGCCTCAACCTTCTATTTGGCTCCAGGCACTCAAAACTGCATGTATCGGGTTAATTTTAGGCTCATCAGGTGCAGGTTCTCAGGCGAGTTGAAGATCTGATTGGAAAGCTAATATGTGAGCTATTTGGTGTATTTTTTCAGTCAAAGATAGATAGAATGCAGGAGCAGTGTGGAAATATGCAGCCTATCATGGCTGCCACCCGGAAGTTCCCCCACCTAATGGTATATTTAATTTTTGTATAATAAGTGTTGTTTGATGGTCTTAATTCTTTAATTCTTTTACCATGTAAACATGATTTACATGTATAGTATGGAAAAAATCCAACTAGTCTTTCTCCTTTCAAATTACCTTCTATCATATTCTTTCTGCCCTTGTATTCATTGGGTGATAAATAGTTTTTTTTAGATTTTTTTGCTTCTTTAAAAATGACTTCTGGATAGTTTTTCACTATATTTCCCAATACTTGGTCTTCTTTAATAAAGTGCCAGCGTTTTTGTAGAATTTTCTTTATTTCAAAATGTTGAGAGCTAAAATTTCTTGGTTTTTGTTGATAATTTTGGGGTTATTTTTAAGGAGGGTTTCTCTTTCTATTTTTGAAATATCATTCTTGGTGTATTTGATTATTTTTGGATCATATCCTTTCTCAATAAATCTAGAAGTAATAATAGTTGATTGTGTATTATAATTTTAAAGCAAAGAACAGTTTTTTCTCATACGCATGAACTACCCTTTAGGGATATTGGACTTCCATTTGTTTAAATGGCAGCTTTCATTGTGAATATAATTATAAGCATCAATAGTCTTAAAGTAGGTTTTTGTATGGATTTGTTTTGCTATTACTCTATATCTAGTACATGTATTTTTTGCATACTATATTCATAGATGAATGAGATACCCATATTGTTTGTATTCATATCGATCATAAATGTTTCTAATAGTTCGATATCTCCTCTCCAGATGATGAATATATCATCTATATACCGGCAATAGTGCACAAGGTTCGCTCCCCATGGACCTCCCTCGTTAAATAGTTCCTCAAAGTGGCCCATGAAAAGATTGGCATAACTGGGAGCGAACCTTGTGCCCATTGCTGTTCCCTTAATTTGTAGATATATTTCTTCATTAAATAAAAAAGTGTTATTATTCAGAACAAAGTTAATACAATCGATTAAGATTTTATTTTGTGCAGTGGGTAATTCTATATCTTTATCTAGAAAGTGTTTAGTAGCTGCAGTCCCGTGGGAGTGTGTTATGTTAGTGTATAATGAATTGACGTCGCATGTTACTAAAATATAATTGTCATGCCAAATTAAGTTATTCATATAATTTAGGAATTGTGTAGAATCTTTCAAGTACGTCGGTAGTTTAACAACATATTTTTGAAGAAAAAAGTCAACGTACTGAGAGAGATTTGATGTAAGTGATTCTATACCTAAAATTATAGGACGACCGGGTGGTTTCTGTAGGTGTTTGTGAATTTTAGGTAAAAAATAAATTGTGGGGGTTCTGGGATGTGTAATATTTAGAAATTCAAATTCTGATTTGTTCAGAATATTTTTCTTGTGGGCCTCTTTTAATAAGGTGCCTAGTATCATTTCCTGCGTTTTAAGGGGATTGTTTTTTAGTTTTTTTATACGTGGATTTATCATGAAGTAGTCTGTGTGCTTCTTCTAGATAATAGCTGGTGTCCATTATGACAATGCCACCCCCTTTCTCGGCAGGTTTCACTATTATGTCTTTATTATTTTATAATTCTTTTAACATCGAAGTTTCTGTCTTATTTAATTTACTATTCAGGTTTTTTGATTGGTCTAAAAGTTCTAAATCTTTTTTAATGTTTTGTTCAAATAGTTTTATATGTTCACTTTTCTCTTGTGATGAAAAAAATGTTGATTTGGCTTTGAAATGCGTGTGTGTAAATGAACTGTGATTATTTTGGGTGGTTCTATTTTATAAGTTATTTTTTTAAGAAATGTCTTTTAAGGGTTAGTTTCCTAATGTATTGATTTATGTTAATAAGTGTCTCAAATGTATTTAGTTTGCATGAGGGTGTGACTGTAAGTCTTTTATTTAGTACTTTTTCTTGTGTGTTATTTAAGGTAAATGTACTTAGATTAAAGATTACATATGTTTTTGTTTCTATCTTTTGAATGTTTTGTTTAGTGGTTCCTCTACCTCTCCTACCTCTCACCTTCTTTTGCCTTGTAGAGTTCTTTGCGATTGTGCCATTTCTGTACCCATTGTATCTTTTGATGTTCCAGCTCTTGTGGGTGAGTTCCCTAAAAAAACATCCTCCGAGATGCTTGTACCTGAGAAGCCTGCTTGGTGGTTGCTATTACTATAGTGACTACCATCATTATGGGTATATTGTAGGGGTTGAAACCTATTCTGTAGGGGTACTCTCCAGTTAGAGTCTGGATTGGTATAATTCTTTTTATAATTAGGGTGATCGTAATGTTGGTTTCTTATCAAATTGTTTAAAGAAGGTGCTGGCGGAACCTAATCCTGAAGGAGTTGTTTTCAGCAGGTTATCTGCTTTGACCGTTCTGCGGTGCGCCATTATTAAGTCCCTTCTAGGGTCTATGGAGTGGTTATCTCACTGTGAGCTGGAAGAACTTGAGATGACATGTGTATGCACTGAATTGTATAGATATAGTGCATACTTTATAGATAACTCAGCCTAGGTATTGTCTGAGAGTTATTCCTCAGAATACAACATCAGGGTTCTTTGCTAGATGTTTCTACATTCAATTTTCAAAGAGAGAAAAAAAAGAACGCCCCTGTATGTCCACTAAGGATTGTGCAGTTGAGGGAAACGTTTCTGGATTATTTAGGGATATATAAAAACACTAGCTATTATACTTAAAAAAAAAAAGAAACCCAGAGAAAGATCTGTATAAGCTACGAGGCTGGTTAGACAGGGAGCATATATCAGAAAATGGGCCTCAGGTTGCAATACTTAATTAAGCTGAGCTGTTTCTTTAAGTTATACACATGCATATAAGACAAATTGCTGTACAAGCTATATGTCCATTCTCTTAGCTGCCTCAGCTATATGTCACTCTCTTTGAAGGTTCATGCTGTTCGAGGATCCCTGAGCTGACCGGGTACAGATTAAATGTCAGCCACGCAGTAACGCGCGGGCCGTGAGAGCAGGGCAAAGTCTGGATTGCAGTGTCAGGTAAGTACACTTATTGTGAAGCAGCGTATGCCCCAGCTTGGTGGCTGCTCTAAGGAGTCCCCGTAGGGTGTTGATGATTGCGCGATCTGCGCACTAATACCAGTCAGGCTGCGGCTTCCCACATAGTGGTGCTCACTGATGCGATGGTCGCTGTTAGTCACAAATATACTTGGACTGTGTGCTGGGTTTAACTCTGTTTGGATTCACAAATATACTTGGGCCAGTGGGAGGTTTGTGGAGATTGGTAGGATTAGTAGGTGTTCCGATGTCTCCCCAGACTTTGTGGAAGTCTAAAGGGGATCTTGTAGAGAGCCTCAGAGAGATGCAGCCATCCTGGATGCCTGCAAGCTCTGCCCCCCCATAATGTTGGTTTCTATTGTTTCCCTTGTAGTTATGGTCATTACATATATTTTCATGGGTATTTTGGTGATGATGATAGTATTGATTCTTATAGGAGTTTTCATTGTGTATTCTTCTATTCGAATATACTTTTGAATTATAGGTGTCACAATGGTAGTTTCTATGATAGAAATCATAATCTTTGTTTGGGTTACGATTAGTTGTAGGAGAAAATGTGTGATTATTGTGTTGATATTGTTGCCAATTTCTGTTTGCTGCACTATCTCCACTTTTGTACTTCTCCCAATTTGATTTGTGTAAAAATTGTGTATCTTTTCAGATTCTCTTTCTGATTTCTCATAATATCAAGCATTATTGTGGTTTCTATAATGGGGGTAATCTGTTTTATTATTACCGAGTTTAGAAGTCATATTTTTGTTTTTCGGTAGTGTTTTCCCTTTACTAAAGATCTGTGCTATATCTTTCCTATTGGCTTGTTGGTTTTCTATGGCCTAGATTTAGAGTTTTGTCGGTAAGGACCCGCGTAGCTAACGCCGGCTTTTTTCTGGCCGCACCATAAAAATAACTCTGGTATTGAGAGTCCACATAAAGGCTGCGTTAGGCTCCAAAAAAGGAGCGTAGAGCATTTTTAACGCAGCTTCAACTCTCGATACCAGAGTTGCTTAAGCAAGCGGCCAGCCTCAAAAACGTGCTCGTGCACGATTCCCCCATAGAAAACAATGGGGCTGTTTGAGCTGGAAAAAAACCTAACACCTGCAAAAAAGCCGCGTTCAGCTCCTAACGCAGCCCCATTGTTTGCTATGCGGAAACACTTCCTACGTCTGCACCTAACACTCTAACATGTACCCCGAGTCTAAACATCCCTAACCTTACACTTATTAACCCCTATTCTGCCGCCCCCGCTATCGCTGACCCCTGCATATTATTATTAACCCCTAATCTGCCGCTCCGTAAACCGCCGCTACTTACATTATCCTTATGTACCCCTAATCTGCTGCCCTAACACCGCCGACTCCTATATTATATTTATTAACCCCTAATCTGCCTCCCACAACGTCGCCTCCACCTGCCTACACTTATTAACCCCTAATCTGCCGACCGGACCTGAGCGCTACTATAATAAAGTTATTAACCCCTAATCCGCCTCACTAACCCTATAATAAATAGTATTAACCCCTAATCTGCCCTCCCTAACAATGCCGACACCTAACTTCAATTATTAACCCCTAATCTGCCGACCGGAGCTCACCGCTATTCTAATAAATGGATTAACCCCTAAAGCTAAGTCTAACCCTAACACTAACACCCCCCTAAATTAAATATAATTTTAATCTAACGAAATTAATTAACTCTTTATAAATACATTATTCCTATTTAAAGCTAAATACTTACCTGTAAAATAAATCCTAATATAGCTACAATATAAATTATAATTACATTGTAGCTATTTTAGGATTAATATTTATTTTACAGGCAACTTTGTAATTATTTTAACCAGGTACAATAGCTATTAAATAGTTAAGAACTATTTAATAGTTACCTAGTTGAAATAATTACAAAATTACCTGTAAAATAAATCCTAACCTAAGTTACAATTAAACCTAACACTATACTATCATTAAATTAATTAAATAAAATACCTACAATTACCTACAATTAAACCTAACACTACACTATCAATACATTAATTAAATACAATATCTACAAATAACTACAATGAAATAAACTAACTAAAGTACAAAAAATAAAAAAGAACTAAGTTACAAAAAATAAAAAAATATCTACAAACATAAGAAAAATATTACAACAATTTTAAACTAATTACACCTACTCTAAGCCCCCTAATAAAACAACAAAGCCCCCCAAAATAAAAAATGCCCTACCCTATTCTAAATTACTAAAGTTAAAAGCTCTTTTACCTTACCAGCCCTGAACAGGGCCCTTTGCGGGGCATGCCCCAAGAAGTTCAGCTCTTTTTCCTGTAAAAAAAACATACAATACCCCCCCCCAACATTACAACCCACCACCCACATACCCCTAATCTAACCTAAACCCCCTTAAATAAACACTAAGCCCCTGAAGATCTTCCTACCTTATCTTCACCATACCAGGTTCACCGATCCGTCCTGAAGAGCTCCTCCGATGTCCTGATCCAAGCCCAAGCGGGGGGCTGAAGATGTCCATGATCCGGTAGAAGTCTTCATCCAAGCGGGGCAGAAGAGATCTTCCATCCGATTGAAGTCTTCATCCAGGCGGCATCTTCTATCGACATCCATCTGGAGCGGAGCGGCAGCATCCTGAAGACCTCCGACGCGGAACATCCATCCTGGCCGACGACTGAACGACGAATGACGGTTCCTTTAAATGACGTCATCCAAGATGGCGTCCCTCGAATTCCGATTGGCTGATAGGATTCTATCAGCCAATCGGAAATTAAGGTAGGAATATTCTGATTGGCTGATGGAATCAGCCAATCAGAATCAAGTTCAATCCGATTGGCTGATCCAATCAGCCAATCAGATTGAGCTCACATTCTATTGGCTGTTCCGATCAGCCAATAGAATGCAAGCTAAATCTGATTGGCTGATTCCATCAGCCAATCAGAATATTCCTACCTTAATTCCGATTGGCTGATAGAATCCTATCAGCCAATCGGAATTCGAGGGACGCCATCTTGGATGACGTCATTTAAAGGAACCGTCATTCGTCGTTCAGTCGTTGGGCCAGGATGGATGTTCCGCGTCGGAGGTCTTCAGGATGCTGCCACTCCGCTCCAGATGGATGTCGATAGAAGATGCCGCCTGGATGAAGACTTCAATCGGATGGAAGACCTCTTCTGCCCCGCTTGGATGAAGACTTCTACCGGATCATGGACATCTTCAGCCCCCCGCTTGGGCTTGGATCAGGACATCGGAGGAGCTCTTCAGGACGGATCGGTGAACCTGGTATGGTGAAGATAAGGTAGGAAGATCTTCAGGGGCTTAGTGTTAGGTTTATTTAAGGGGGGTTTGGGTTAGATTAGGGGTATGTGGGTGGTGGGTTGTAATGTTGGGGGGGGGGTATTGTATGTTTTTTATACAGGAAAAAGAGCTGAACTTCTTGGTGCATGCCCCGCAAAGGGCCCTGTTCAGGGCTGGTAAGGTAAAAGAGCTTTTAACTTTAGTAATTTAGAATAGGGTAGGGCATTTTTTATTTTGGGGGGCTTTGTTGTTTTATTAGGGGGCTTAGAGTAGGTGTAATTAGTTTAAAATTGTTGTAATATTTTTCTTATGTTTGTAGATATTTTTTTATTTTTTGTAACTTAGTTCTTTTTTATTTTTTGTACTTTAGTTAGTTTATTTCATTGTAGTTATTTGTAGATATTGTATTTAATTAATTTATTGATAGTGTAGTGTTAGGTTTAATTGTAGGTAATTGTAGTTATTTTATTTAATTAATTTAATGATAGTATAGTGTTAGGTTTAATTGTAACTTAGGTTAGGATTTATTTTACAGGTAATGTAATTATTTTAACTAGGTAACTATTAAATAGTTCTTAACTATTTAATAGCTATTGTACCTGGTTAAAATAATTACAAAGTTGCCTGTAAAATAAATATTAATCCTAAAATAGCTACAATGTAATTATAATTTATATTGTAGCTATATTAGGATTTATTTTACAGGTAAGTATTTAGCTTTAAATAGGATTAATTTATTTAATAAGAGTTAATTAATTTCGTTAGATTAAAATTATATTTAACTTAGGGGGGTGTTAGTGTTAGGGTTAGACTTAGCTTTAGGGGTTAATACATTTATTAGAATAGCGGTGAGCTCCAGTCGGCAGATTAGGGGTTAATAATTGAAGTTAGGTGTCGGCGATGTTAGGGAGGGCAGATTAGGGGTTAATACTATTTATTATAGAGTTAGTGAGGCGGATTAGGGGTTAATAACTTTATTATAGTAGCGGTGCGGTCCGCTCGGCAGATTAGGGGTTAATAAGTGTAGGCAGGTGGAGGCGACGTTGAGGGGGGCAGATTAGGGGTTAATAAATATAATATAGGGGTCGGCGGTGTTAGGGGCAGCAGATTAGGGGTACATAAGGATAACGTAGGTGGCGGCGCTTTGCGGTCGGCAGATTAGGGGTTAATAAGTGTAGGTAGCTGGCGGCGACATTGTGGGGGGCAGGTTAGGGGTTAATAAATATAATATAGGGGTCGGCAGTGTTAGGGGCAGCAGATTAGGGATACATAAGGATAACGTAGTTGGCGGTCGGCAGATTAGGGGTTAAAAAAATTTAATCGAGTGGCGGCGATGTGGGGGGACCTCGGTTTAGGGGTACATAGGTAGTTTATGGGTGTTAGTGTACTTTAGAGTACAGTAGTTAAGAGCTTTATAAACCGGCGTTAGCCCAAAAAGCTCTTAACTACTGACTTTTTTCCTGTGGCTGGAGTTTTGTCGTTAGATTTCTAACGCTCACTTCAGACACAACTCTAAATACCGGAGTTAGAAAAATCCCATTGAAAAGATAGGATACGCAATTTACGTAAGGGGATCTGCGGTATGGAAAAGTTGCGGCTGAAAAGTGAGCGTTAGACCCTTTTTTGAGTGACTCCAAATACCAGAGTTAGCCTAAAACCAGCGTTAGGAGCCTCTAACGCTGGTTTTCACGGCTAACGCCAAACTCCAAATCTAGGCCTTAGTCTGTTATATTGTCAGTAGTAATGTTATGATTATCCTCTATTTCCTCTTCATCTTTGGCATAATCACTTAGATCTCTATTGAATTTAGAGTTTTTACTAAGTAATATGTTTTCTTTCTGTTCTCAGATTCTTTTAATAATCTCTGTTTATTTCTGTTTATATTTTTCACTTATTTCAAATTTTTTTAATTTGTTTTTTGATGTTTCTATATCTTTTTTAATGTCATTAAGGGAGGAGTTTCTAGCTTTGATAATAATTCTCATAAGGGTAATAGAGGCAGTCTCTAAGGCTTCAAACCATTCTTTGGATAATTCATTATGTAGGGGGAAAGTACAGTTTTTCTTTAGCCTTAGGCCTCTTGGCACCATATTGATGTCTATATAGTTTTGGGTATATTTTATTTCAAGGGTCTGTTTAATTTCTTTTAATAAATTAATTTCAAGGTATATATATATATATATATATATATGGTCTAACTTGTCTAATGTGGAGGGGGTATTGATAACTGACAAATTGTCATTCGATGCAATATTCTTCAGTATTAAAGAGTGGAAATAAGAAGGGCGACTCCTAGTGCAGAGCAATAAAGTAAAGACACCCTGTATCCAAATCCCAGATGTCAGGGTACTCACAGTTGGAAACGCACACAATAGTGCGAATGACACCTACTGGGTTATTATAATGACTCAGTGCACATATCAATCACAGAGGCAGATGTAAACAGTCCCAGTGTGTTCTTTGTTGTTAACCGTTAGTGGCCGTATGCAAAAGGAGACTCAAGATGATGTTAAAAAAGTAAAAAGTTGGGGAGGAGGAGCCAACTCTGAAGCTGATCAGTCGCATACTCTAGAAGCTCCTGACATACTATAACTAAATGTAAAATTAGCGACTGATCTAGCTTAAACAGAATGAACATTTTTGTAGATTAGATACTCTAGAGGACATTTGCACTAAACTTCTTGGTGAGCCGGGTGTGAGTGAGGAGAATTAACAACCCTGGTGTGTTTGATACTGGGGAACGCTACTTGGAGCAGCCATCTTGCGGCCTGTATAAGGCTAGAGAGGAAGAACACGACCAACGGCATCCTATTATCGTATCCCTTGATTTATTTGACTGCTCCCCTGCTGCACCATGGAGTCTCCAGAGGTCATTATGGAGAAAATCTACAGTTTTTTTGATACCTGTCTCAACCTACTTGAATACTCATCTGAGCTACCGCCCCGGCAAGCAGGCGCCGCAAACCACACGGAACAAGCTGCAGGCACTGCTGTTATTCTAAGCACGGCTGAGATAGAGCCTATGAAAGAGGCAGCTCTGTGCATATCGCAGGGGGATACCGTAGATCATGCTGTGGAGGATCGCTTGACTACTGCCAGGACTGCTCCCAGTGCACCGCTTACAATGATCCGAGGTTTTGCAGTACGACACCTCATAACCGCGGCATGCACGAGGGGGACATATCCTCAATCAGAAGAGGAGCTGCCTCACACCTATCACCGCTGGATGCTGGTATTGGAAGGGGGAAAAAATACAGAGTTGGTGTCGGTTAGAGGAGACTTGATGCGGGCTAAACTCTGTTGTTGAATCCCAGTACTGCCTAACAGCCCACAGGTCAATGAACTGACCATGGAGGACACATTATTTTACAGAACTCAGGTCCCAACATTCTAATCACGCTATATGATAGGCATCAATGTTTACATGAAACGTTTGTTATATTTCAATGTTATATAGTTTTATTCTCCAGTTTGGTTATTGTGCGCAACAAACTACTTCTGGAAATCTACCCACACTGTCTGAAACTTGATCTTATCAATGCAAACGCAAGTTTATGTACTTGTTACTTAAGGAGGATGATAACTGTGACAGGCTCATGTTATATATGTCGTACAATTTCATACTCTTTCGTTTTATTGTGATACATAGGCATATGTGTTTACCAAAGCCCTGATTTTTCTTTAAAGGTTTCCTTGGTTTGAGAGGCTTAAGAGCATTTAATACACCCTACATGTGTTCTAATTGTAGGACTTTCTCTTAAAATGTTTCTAACCTATAGGGGTACAGTAATCTCATTTAGTGCTCACACCATCTACTGAGTATTATACAAGTATGACACCTAATCCCCCCATGATGGCTATTCCCTGGGCATTTAATTAATTTTTTTCCTTTTTTTTATACATATTATAGGTCTAGTATTAAGTATACAGTGAGAGCCACTACCCTCAGGATTTTTTTTTCTATCCAGTTCCACAGGTTGTTGAACCTCTACATAGTAGGTTTAAGATTGTAATATAGTGAGATGGGGAATGATTAGTTTATTACATTTTAGTACTACTTCAGCTTCTTCACAACCCCTACTAGTTTTAGGCACAATCCAGTTAAAGTAAACCATTTCGCTGTAGGTTGGCATACATAGTTTCCGTAATATTTGATATTTTAAGGGTCCGCCTCCTTTTAATATGTGGCAAACCGAGGAAGCCAAACCCATTTTTCACTACTATGGCTGATGGTACTTTTCCATCTATAACATAGGAGCTGCCTGCGGCCGAGGCAGCTCCCTAACACACATATTGTTCAACTCAGTAACACCTGCTCATATAGATTGGGTTTCTGCTAGGTATCTAATTCAGCGCTCTCCTACATACCTATACGGACCCTGTGCCCACTTTGCTTTGCTGGCTGTTCTAAGTTCTTGGTGTGGGACATATTTTGCAAAATCCTTACCATGGTATGACGTCTATTACTATAAGAGGACCTATAGTTTCCTTTATCTACTGCTAGTGCAGGCTGGTCCTGCTTGGCTGCTATCATCCATTATCCTATTGAATATTGCACCTTGCTCGTACTTCATACACTATGTTGGTCTTGTAGATATTGAGCTAGGCTCTATTACACCAGACACGCCGCTAGCCTACTAGTGTATCCAGTTCACTTTTATTTTTCCCTTTGTTAACCAATATAGGTATGGGACGATATATATGGCTATGCTGCCCTGTAACACTGAAGCCTGCTCATCCAATATTTGTTACTTATTATACCTACTTAACTACCTTCCCCCCAAATCTTACTGAGCCTTTTAGTTCTTAAGTTACACGCCTCCCTTAGCATAATCACCTCATCACCTCCTCCTCCCTCCCCTCTCCATAACAAATCTCCTATTCTAGGAGAGCTAACTATGCGGCTTATCTTTCCTATGCCGCACTCTAATTTCTTTGCTAATATAATATATTCACATATCTAATTTCAGCCTATATTGTTCACTTTTTTTTTACAATCCCTAGTAGTGGTGTTTGAATTTAACGCAACATAACTACACATCCCACTACACTAACTAACCACAAGAGAGAATCCCTCCTCTATAGGACTGAAAATTTTTAAGGTCCATAAGTGGCCTAACATACTATTGAGGGAAAATATTCTATCTATCCTCGCTATAAAAAGAGGTTATAACTTCTCTTTGTACTATAATATCTATGTTGTTCCACACTATTTACTGTTCAGGTAATTTTGCTTTGTTATAATTGTCAAAAAGGTCACTTGATGTACATGAGTATATAATTGAACGTGTTGAAAACCTCAATAAAAATCTATTTAAAAAAAAAAAAAGTAAAAAGTTTTATATGTTAATAAAAAAGGGGATAAAAAATAAACTGTAATACAATCATAAAAACAAAACAGTATTATAAGCTACGTGTTTCTCGGCGTTAACCACGCCGTTTCCTCTGGCTGATAATACTGGAAGCAAACAAGAGTCTCCTATAAACCTACCTCTAACCAATCAAAATCCTAAGACCTCCCTCTAATACAGGTGACTGCTAATTGTCTTTCTAAAATACATTTAATGGTGATACACAACAATGAGTGAATAATTTCTTGGAACACTTAAATACAGAAAGATTCTTTTCTTTGAATCTGAATCGCTAATTGCGCCCCAGAATTAAACTATTATATTGTGAACATAAACGTCATAATCTAAATGGATACCTCAAATAAGCAATTGCAACAAAAATACTAACCAACATTATTAAGCTGACATATGAAAAAAATACAACCCTCGAACTAATAGTTAAATAATAGTATTATAACCTTTTTGTACATAACCTCGCACAATGTATCTAGCGGTATCTGTGTAAGAAGGTATGATCTATAAGGCCAATGTTATTGAGAAGTCTGTGTTAGCGGACCAATGATTGTCTCTCAAACACAAAAGGGTGTGGTGGCATGAACCAATGAAAAGCTCTCTATCGTCAAGCGCATGAAAAAAGTTTTATGTTCAACATGATAATATAATACAGAAGTGTGTGTAAATGTTGGTGAACAATAACATGCAGTATCATCTGCTATACCAATCTACGAGAGTGTGTGTATTGCACAAATAAAGAATGTTCTCAATTGTACCTACCAATTATACGTGTATACGATCGATGTGTTATTATGTTAAATAAACTGTCTAGAAGGGATTCTTTAACTGAAAAGGCTAAATGGTCATGTACCTAAAGCTGAGAATGTACATTACAGATGATCTAATATAGACAATACTGTAGTACGTTGTGGGATATCCAAATGGAACATCAGTTTTTATGAACTATTTTTGCAAAAATTTTTAACACTTTAATTGGACTTTTATGGTAACTTTTTTCACACCACTGTTATTTTGTCTCTACTGAGATAGACTTCCATAGCTATCGTACCCTGTTATTCCTTTTATTGTATTATATTTGTTCTGTATGATATTTTGGTTATATTGAATGAATTATTTGATGCCAGCATCTTTTATTTTTTTGTTACTTTACTGATTTTAGTCCATTTAATTAAATCTTTGAACGAATTTCATACACTTTTATTATTTTCTATTATTATTTTTTATTTATATATGTCTTTACTTATACATCACATTCACTATCCATATTAGTGACACACAACTTTGTGCTAGATATATCTCTCTCAGCTTTAATTAGCGCACTCAATTCTTTGTTTTCCTGTTTCTTTGGTTAACAAAATTAGAGGACTGTTAACTTTTTTGAGTTTAGCTACGAGAGAGAGAATCCTTTTATAGTGTTGTATCTCAAATCCCTCTTCTTTCTAGTTAAATGGATATATTAGTTGAATGTATCTCAGTATTTTGTGTATGTTATTTCATAAGGTTTCATTATATTTTTTATACAGGCTGTTGTTCTTTTAGATTAATAACTGGCAGGTCTTACATTCATATGCCCCACTTTTCCTAATAAGATACATCTATATAGAGTACCTATTTCCAACCCTGGCACACATTACAATAGTTAGTTTATGCTCCTTATAAAAGTGATGCCACTGATTATGAATAAAACATATAGTACTGTTGTGCCCCTTGTACTATTGTACCTACTTTGTATAAATGGCCCATAGCTGAGAGGCTATTTGCAACTTATAGTCTCCTAATTTTTCTGTATAATAACTGTGAATAACAGTAGTCTGTCCTTCTAATTTGTGATGGGTTTTGAAGTTATTGTGTTGTACTTTCTACACAACAGTTTACGCTGTATATGTTTATCTTACTATTTGTTTAAAATACCTGTTATGTTCTTCAGATACTTACGTTATAATACCCTTGAAGTTATGCTCTATTACTTGTATTATTATATTAAATGGTCACTCAGAGAAGTCAATATTTTAACATATAGTTAAAGGGCAAGTCTTAAGGCTATTAGTCAAAATATCTCTTTGCATGAGCCATAATTTTCACTGGGTTTTTTTTGCTATTAAAGATTCAGAAGTGTTTTATTTAGTAGAAGTTCTATATTAACAAGGACCCAAAGGTGATCTGCAATCCCCTATAATTCCCCCATTATGTTCTAGGTAGATAAGTCAAGGTCCAAGAGTGGTTTCAGTTTCCAGTTGGGGATGTTTTCCATCAAAGTTTTATGTTATGGGGGAGTAAGCTATATAACGTATTCTACTAAAAAAACGGAGGTTGATATTTATTATTCTTTTTGAGACTATCAGGCATTGAGGTTGATATTTATTATTCTTTTTGTGACTATCAGGCATTGAGGTTGATATTTATTATTCTTTTTGTGACTATCAGGCATTGTATATGCATTTTTTGTCCAACTAGAGCCATATAACCTTAGCAGTGTTTTTTTTTTAATTAAATTCACAAAGTAAAACATCAAATAATAATAATGTTAATAATGTGTTTTCAATATAGTACAGGGTGAATTGAATTTTCATATGACTCTTTTTGTTTGTTTTTTGCATTTTTCATACTGTCACAAATTTTTCAGAATTGGGGTTGAACACTATGGGGCCTATCTATCAAGTTCCGAATGGAGCTTGAGACTGCTGCTCCATAACCCTGTCCACCTGCTCTGATGAGGCGGACAGGAATCGCCGGAATTCAACTTGATCGAGTTTGATCGGGTTAATTGAGACCTCCCTGCTGGTGGCCCATTGGCCGCGAGTTTGTAGTGGGCAGCGTTGCGAGCTGCTGGTGCAATGCTTAATATGGAGAGCGTATTGCTCTCCGCATTAAGCAAGGTCCTTTGGACCTGATCTGCACTGTTGGATCAAGTCCGCAAGACCTATGATAAATAGGCCTCTATATCCCTTTTTAAACATTGTTTTCAATAATAAACATATTTTTTATTAAATATGTGTATATATGAGTGTAATACTTTATATCAATTTGTTTTACATTTGTTTTGTGACACTTTTATTTTAGCCCTAACACTTTACCTCTGTTGAATAACATTGAAAATATTCCTAGCTATGGATAGCTCCTCAGGAACTTTTGTCTAAACAAGAGGTATATTGAATACTAACTGTAGAAACACAGATCCCACCGGGGTTCAACTCTAAATATGACATAATTATTGTCAGTAATGTTTGATTGATAATGCTGTGTTCATAATGCTCCTAAGACAGTTGTACACTAGTTTTTTTCATTCATTCTTGTAGTATTGAAAAACGTTATAAATTTAAAATATTCCTAACCAGCAATTGTTGTATCTCAATATAAGCTTGATATTGTTAAAAAAAAGCCTGCCGAATGTAAATGGTTAAGTGGTTAAGTGGGTGTGCCATTACGTTGATTTTTTGTTAGCCAATCTGCTGTTAGCATTTGGTTTTTAAGTGTAAGGAATGTTGCATCTATGATTAAGGCTACATGCCGAAACGCGTAAGTTCTGTTCACTGACGCATCCACTGTTCCCTGTGAAGTTTGTGAAATACTGTGTGTATTTTTAAAGTTGGATACAATACAGATTTTTTTTGGCATTTTATTCACTCTGAGCTCAATCTTCAATCATGTTGCCCTAAATCTTTTAGTGCTATTTTGGCTTTCGCTAGAGCACAACCCATAACTTTCAACTTGCTTCAATTTGATGTTCAGAGCTTGGTATATTCATTGAAAGAATAGGGCGCTTTACATTCTCTAGTAAATCTGTTTTACAATGGACTTTTAATATCAATTTGCACACTAATATTAGCATGGTCCAGCTTCTTTTAATATCGCACCCTGTGCTGTCAATAGCGCTTCACTTAATCTGGGACTTAAAGTATACTGCAAGCTTTTTGTACAACTTATAATTAAGCATTGTATATATACCTGTTTATCGGGTACCTAAGGTCGCTTGTAAATGCACTGCTGAACTGACCTACGCAATTCCTTTGTAGAGTGTATCTGCATAGGATAAAACGAGATGGGGGCAAAAATCAATATTTTATAAGCCTTCGGGGATGTATGATAATGTATATAAAACACAGAAATAATATATTTCCTAAAATGTCCAATGGCACTGGGGTAGATTTAGGTATTGTTGCAGGGTGCCCTCTGTCTCCCCTGTTCTCCCCTCCAGAGTTCTCTAGAATTGTGGCCCCTTGTTTACCCACACACCAAAAGTCCCCAAAGCACATACTTTTAGGTCAATTTTTTCATTGGACCACAAAAACTATGGCACACATTCTCAGTACTGCTTTTTCACTGGAGCCACAAAGACTAGTACCTAGAGTCATGTGTCCCATAAGCCTCAAGTTTGCCATCTCTGTCCCAACCTATTAGACCAGGAAGGAAATATGGTAAACTTCTGAAGCTGTCTCTCTCTCTCATGCTGTTGTAAAAAGAAGTCTGTGTCCCTTTAACACTAAACAGAAAGCTACTAAAGAAATCTGATTTAACATGAAACATTACAAGTCCTCAGGGTGCCATTAAACACAAAAAGCTAAATAGCAGTCTTTAATTAAAACTGACATATTTAACAGCATAGCTTTGGGTCTCAAAGCCGCCCTATATAGCACAACTGTTTAATGCAATAGGCTTGCCAGACTGCTTGGGGTTTTGCCAATATTTTTATTCCTAGAAATTGATCGTTTCTTTTTTTTTAACATCTAAAAGCTTTAATGGAATAATATAATTCTTTTTAGATGCTTAAAAATAAACAAAGCAATGAAAAGAACAGCACTCATAAAGCATGCCTGAATATAACACATTAATAAATGATGATTAAATTTTTTTATAATCCAATGTATCAATAAACATAAAAAATGTAGTCAAATTGCCATATATAAGCAAGTATAAATATCGCAAAATTCAATTTTTATAAAGCAAATTAAAGGAAAATGTATGGTATAATTCTGCTATAAACAACATGTAAAAATAAACTAAATTAAATGTTAAATTTGAAGATCTAGGACACAGTATTCCAGCTCTTATGTTATATTATGTACACAAATCCCTAATGAATTGTTAAATAAGAAATTACCAGCTCATTGTTAATTAATCTCATAAACTTTACCAGGGCAGACCTTACTATGACCCAGATTAAAAGTTTTGCAGTAAAGCCGTAGCGGACTCCGCGCAAAATTACGCAATTACTATACCGCCGCTATTACATGTCACCCTAAAACTTTATTTTGTTGTGTGATATGGTGCGGTAAGCCCCATACCGCGCAATAACAAAGTTCAGACTATGGGGCCTATCTATCAAGCTCCGAATGGAGCTTGATGGCCCGTGTGTCTGGCGAGTCTTCAGACTCGCCAGAAACAGCAGTTATGAAGCAGCGGTCTAAAGACCACTGCTCCATAACCCTGTCTGCCTGCTCTGAGCAGGAGGACAGACATTGCCGGAAATCAACCCGATCGAGTACGATCGGGTTAATTGACACCTCCCTGCTGGCGGCCCATTAACCGTGAGTCTGCAGGGGGCGGCGTTGCACCAGCAGCTCACAGCTCTCCGCATTCAGAGAGGTCTTGCGGACCTGATCCGCAGTGTCGGATCAGGTCCGCAAGACCTTTCATAAATAGAGGCCTTTGCGTGCTTGTGCATGTTTTCCCCCATAGAGATAAATGGAGAAAAAATGTAGAAAAAAACCTAACACCTGCGATTGCAAAGATGTCGATCGCATTACCGCATTCCCCATTGAAGTCTAAAGGAGAAAAGAAAGTTCTTTTAAAACCTTTTAAAACATCCTAACATAAGCCCCTAGTCTAATAACCCCTAAACCACCGTCCCCCCACATCGCAAACACTATATAAAGCTATTAACCCCTAAACCGCCATCCCCCACCTCGCGACTCTCTAAATTAAACTGTTAACCCCTACATCTAACACCCCCTAACTTAAAATTAAAGTTACAATATAACTACCATAAAATAAATAAAAACAACATTATTATTCAAAAAAACAAAAACCTAATCTAATACCCCTATAAAAACAAAAAAGACACCCCCTAATCTAACACTAAACTACCAATAGTCCTTAAAAGGGCCGGTTTTGTTTAACAGCTCTTTTACTTAAAAAAAATACTAAGTCCCCCCTAACAGTACAACCCCCCCCAAAATAAAAATTGTTCCGATCAGCCAATAGAATGCGAGCTCAATCTGATTGGCTGATTAAATCAGCCAATCGGATTGAACTTGATTCTGATTGGCTGATTCCATCAGCCAATCAGAATATTCCTACCTTAATTCCGATTGGCTGATAGAATCCTATCAGCCAATCGGAATTCGAGGGACGCCATCTTGGATGACGTCCCTTAAAGGAACCGTCATTCTTCAGTTGGACGTCGCCGGAAGAAGATGGGTCCGCGGTGGAGGTCTTCAGGATGGAGCCGGTCGTCATCGGATGAAGATAGAAGATGCCCCTTGGATCAAGATGGTTGCCGGTCCGGATCGCCTCTTCTTCCCGGATAGGATGAAGACTTTGGAGCCTCTTCTGGACCTCTTCAGCCACCGGATGATGGATCGCCAACCCTCGCTTGGGTTGGATGAAGATTTTCGAGCCAGGACGGATCGGTGATACCTGGTGAGGTGAAGACAAGGTAGGATGATCTTCAGGGGCTTAGTGTTAGGTTTATTTAAGGGGGGTTTGGGTTAGATTAGGGGTATGTGGGTGGTGAGTTGTAATGTTGGGGGGGGGGTATTGTATGTTTTTTTTACAGGCAAAAGAGCTGAACTTCTTGGGGCATGCCCTGCAAAGGGCCCTGTTAAGGGCTGGTAAGGTAAAAGAGCTTTTAACTTGAGTAATTTAGAATAGGGTAGGGCATTTTTTATTTTGGGGGCTTTGTTGTTTTATTAGGGGGCTTTATTAGGGGGCTTAGAGTAGGTGTAATTAGTTTAAAATTGTTGTAATATTTTTCTTATGTTTGTAGGTATTTTTTTATTTTTTGTAACTTAGTTCTTTTTTATTTTTTGTACTTTAGTTAGTTTATTTCATTGTAGTTATTTGTAGATATTGTATTTAATTAATGTATTGATAGTGTAGTGTTAGGTTTAATTGTGGGTAATTGTAGGTATTTTATTTAATTAATTTAATGATAGTATAGTGTTAGGTTTAATTCTAACTTAGGTTAGGATTTATTTTACAGGTAATTTTGTAATTATTTTAACTAGGTAACTATTAAATAGTTCTTAACTATTTAATAGCTATTGTACCTGGTTAAAATAATTACAAAGTTGCCTGTAAAATAAATATTAATCCTAAAATAGCTACAATGTAATTATAATTTATATTGTAGCTATATTAGGGTTTATTTTACAGGTAAGTATTTAGCTTTAAATAGGAATAATTTATTTAATAAGAGTTAATTAATTTCGTTAGATTAAAATTATATTTAATTTAGGGGGGTGTTAGTGTTAGGGTTAGACTTAGCTTTAGGGGTTAATCCATTTATTAGAATAGCGGTGAGCTCCGGTCGGCAGATTAGGGGTTAATAATTGAAGTTAGGTGTCGGCGATGTTAGGGAGGGCAGATTAGGGGTTAATACTATTTATTATAGGGTTAGTGAGGCGGATTAGGGGTTAATAACTTTATTATAGTAGCAGTGCGGTCCGCTCGGCAGATTAGGGGTTAATAAGTGTAGGCAGGTGGAGGCGACGTTGAGGGGGGCAGATTAGGGGTTAATAAATATAATATAGGGGTCGGCGGTGTTAGGGGCAGCAGATTAGGGGTACATAGCTATAATGTAGGTGGCGGCGCTTTGCGGTCGGCAGATTAGGGGTTAATTATTGTAGGTAGCTGGCGGCGACGTTGTGGGGGGCAGATTAGGGGTTAATAAATATAATACAGGGGTCGGCGGTGTTAGGGGCAGCAGATTAGGGGTACATAAGTATAACGTAGGTGGCGGTCGGCAGATTAGGGGTTAAAAAAATTTAATCGAGTGGCGGCGATGTGGGGGGGCCTCGGTTTAGGGGTACATAGGTAGTTTATGGGTGTTAGTGTACTTTAGAGTACAGTAGTTAAGAGCTTTATGAACCGGCGTTAGCCCAGAAAGCTCTTAACTACTGACTTTTTTCCTGCTGCTGGAGTTTTGTCGTTAGATGTCTAACGCTCACTTCAGACACGACTCTAAATACCGGAGTTAGGAAAATCCCATTGAAAAGATAGGATACGTAATTGACGTAAGGGGATCTGCGGTATGGAAAAGTCGCGGCTGAAAAGTGAGCGTTAGACCCTATTTTGAGTGACTCCAAATACCGGAGTTAGCCTAAAACCATCGTTAGGAGCCTCTAACGCTGGTTTTCACGGCTAACGCCAAACTCCAAATCTAGGCCTTAGTAATTTAGGTTTATTATTTTTTGTATCTTTTATTTATTTTAAATAGTAATCGGCTAGATTACGAGTTTTGCGTTAGGAGGGGTGCGGTGCTAACTTGCACATTATTGTCACCGCTCACTTCCCTACAGTGCTGGTATTACAGGTAAAAGAGCTGATTTCTTTGGGGCAATGCCCCGCAAAAGGCCCTTTAAAGGGCTATTGGTATTTTAGTTTAGGCTAGGGTTTTTTTTTTATTTGGGGGGGGGCTTTTTTTATTTTGATAGGGCTATTAGATTAGGTGTAATTAGTTTAAATATCGGATCATTTCTTTTTTTATTTTGTGTAATTTAGTGTTTGTTTGTTTTTTAATTTAGGTAATTTCATTTAATTTATGTAATTTATTTAATTGTAGTGTAAGGTTAGGTGTTAATGTAACTCAGCCACCAATCAACAGCTAGAACCTAGGTTCTCTGCTGCTCCTGAGCTTGCCTAGATAAACATTTCAGCAAAGGATAACAAGAGAAGGAAGCAAATTAAATAATAGAAGTAAATTGGAAAGTTGTTTAAAATTGTATTCTCTATCTGAATCATGAAATAATTTTTTTGGGTTTCATGTTCCTTTAACCCCTTAATGACCACAGCACTTTTCCATTTTCTGTCCGTTTGGGACCAAGGCTATTTTTACATTTTTGCGGTGTTTGTGTTTAGCTGTAATTTTCTTCTTACTCATTTACTGTACCCACACATATTATATACCGTTTTTCTCGCCACTAAATGGACTTTCTAAAGATACCATTATTTTCATCATATCTTATAATTTACTATAAAAAATTTATAAAATATGAGGAAAAATGGAAAAAAAACACACTTTTTCTAACTTTGACCCCCAAAATCTGTTACATATCTACAACCACCAAAAAACACCCATGCTAAATAGTTTCTAAATTTTGTCCTGAGTTTAGAAATACCAAATGTTTACATGTTCTTTGCTTTTTTTGCAAGTTATAGGGCCATAAATACAAGTAGCACTTTGCTATTTCCAAACCACTTTTTTCCAAAATTAGCGCTAGTTACATTAGAACACTAATATCTTTCAGGAATCCCTGAATATCCCTTGACATGTATATATTTTTTTTTAGTAGACATCCCAAAGTATTGATCTAGGCCAATTTTGGTATATTTCATACCACCATTTCACCGCCAAATGCGATCATATACAAAAAATCGTTCACTTTTTCACAAATTTTTTCACAAACTTTCGGTTTCTCACTGAAATTATTTACAAACAACTTGTGCAATTATGGCATAAATGGTTGTAAATTCTTCTCTGGGATCCCCTTTGTTCAGAAATAGCAGACATATATGGCTTTGGCGTTGCTTTTAGGTAATTAGAAGGCCGCTAAATGCCACTGCGCACCACAAGTGTATTATGCCCAGCAGTTAAGGGGTTAATTAGGGAGCTTGTAGGGTTAATTTTAGCTTTAGTGTAGTGTTTTGTAATGCAATCAAATTGAAAAAAAAAGTTAAATTTTTCACAATTTTAGGTTTCTCACTGAAATAATTTACAAACAGCTTGTGCAATTATGGCACAAATGGTTGTAAATACTTGTCTGGGATCCCCTTTGTTCAGAAATAGCAGACATATATGACTTTGGCGTTGCTTTCTGGTAATTAGAAGGCCGCTAAATCCTGCTGCGCCTCACACGTGTATTATCGCTAGCAGTGAAGGGGTTAATTAGGGAGTTTGTAGTGAGCTTGCAGGGTTAATTTTAGCTTTAGTGTAGAGATCAGCCTCCCACCTGACACATCCCACCCCCTGATCCCTCCCAAACAGCTCCCTTCCCTCCCCCACCCCACAATTGTCCCCGCCATCTTAAGTACTGGCAGAAAGTCTGCCAGTACTAAAATAAAAGGGTTTTTAAAAAAAAATAAAAAATTTTTTTAGCATATTTACATATGCTACTGTGTAGGATCCCCCCTTAGCCCCCAACCTCCCTGATCCCCCCCAAAACCGCTCTCTAACCCTCCCCTCTGCCTCATTGGGGGCCATCTTGGGTACTGGCAGCTGTCTGCCAGTACCCAGTTTGCAAAAAAAAAGTGCTTTTTTTTTTTTTTTTTTTTTTTTCTGTAGTGTAGCTTCCCCCATACACACACAGACAAACCCCCACCACCTTGCTGATCGTTTTTTTTTTTACTTTTTAGCCATTTTTTAACATTTGTTAACATTTTTTATTATTGGATTTTCTGTAGCGTAGCGGTTCCCACCCACTCCTTCCCCGTGCACGCGCCCGCCCCCACCCTCCCATGCACGCACGTCCGGCCATCCCCGCCCACGATCCCGCCCCCCCTCCACATCAACAGGGCCATCGATGGCCGCCACCCGCCTCCCGGTCCGGCTCCCACCCACCAACGTAGTGAGCCACCGATCTCCGGTGCAGAGAGGGCCACAGAGTGGCTCTCTCTGCACCGGATGGCTTAAAAAGGTTATTGCAGGATGCCTCCATACCGAGGCATCACTGCAATAACCGGAAAGCAGCTGGAAGCGAGCGGGATCGCTTCCAGCTGCTTTCCACACCGAGGACATGCAGGGTACGTCCTCAGGCGTTAACTGCCTTTTTTTTGAGGACGTACCCTACACGTCCTCGGTCGTTAAGGGATTAATTTAAAGTTAGGGGGGTGTTAGGTTTAGGGGTTAATAGTTTAATTTAGTTTGTCACAATGTGGGGGGTCGGCGGTTTAGGGGTTAATAGGTTTATTTAGGGAGTCGCAATGTGGGGGTCAGCGGTTTAGAGATTAATAGGTTTATTTAGTCTTAGCGATGCGGGGGGATGGAGAATTAGGGGTTAATACTTTAATTTAGGTATTTGCAATGTGGGTTCGCGGTGGATTAGGGGTTAATAGGTTTATTATAATATTTGCGATGCGGCCAGGGGATGGCGGTTTAGGGGTTAATAGGTAAGATATTTTTTTTATGAGTTTTGTGAAACATTTTTGTTTTCGAAAATCCATAACTACTGGTCTTTGATTGCGGTATGGATTGTTGCGGTATAGGTCATAACTATGGCGTTAAAGTTGTAATGCGAGACTTGTAATACTGGTGAGCTGACCATACCGCACGCAAAGGACATTTTTTAAGCACTACAGCAGTAACGCACAACTTGTAATGTGGCCCTATATTATCTAGGAAAAGTGTCCAAACCTCATAGTTTTTAATCTTAGAATTTGTGTCCTTCTATGCTTTAACATTGAATCGGATATAATCAATTTTTGACGTTAAGGTTGTGAATAATTATATATACAAATATCTACAAATAAAATGATCTAGAGTATATATACTGTTTGTATTTGATTGTAGACAAATTGTTCTTTATTCACACAGTATTACTTAAATGTAACCCAGACATGTATTTCAATTTGTGCTTCTAAAAACGTGCAATATTCAGATTTAGTTAAGTCAATGGATTTAGATAAACTTCTCATTTCGTATTGCTATATAAATATATCAACTGATTGTAATGTGTATATATATAATAATTGATTGCATTTTATTGCACACTAATTGTTAAATAATATTGTATATACCTCTTTAAGTGTCTGTAATGTTGATTAGCCTATCAGGTTGCAGCCTGGGATTTTAATACCTGTTCAGGTATCAGGTGCATCACACTTCTATAAGTAAGGCTAGTGACAGCCGAAACGCGCAAGATGTTGCAGCTTTTACCTTTTTTTATGATGACTCTGCAATAAAGTTTTGAACTCTTTCATCCCTATGCCGACTTTCATGTTGTTTGTGGAAACCTCATAGTTGTCATTTGAAAATAAATTCCATTGGCTGAACCTCGGCTGATATTTGTGCTCCACTTTGTAATACCAGCGCACGCAAATGAGCGCTGGTATTACAAGTTAGGTGCAAGGTCTCATTCACATTGCACTAAAGCATTGGACTTACGAGAGCGTGCTTCCATAGCCTCCAATGGAGCCTCGTTCTCATGCTGTGAGACACAGCATGAGAACATAGCGAAGGGGGTAAGTCGAGTATCGAACCATAAATATATATGTATAAAATACATAAATATATATTTATGTGTTTATAATACACATAGTAACACATACATATATATGTATATAAGCATATATTTATATGTATATATTTACAGGGAACACACAGTCCCCCATAGATCGCAATGTAAAGGCATTTTTCATTGCCGTTTTGTTTCTAACACCTCACACCCACCAACCTTTAACCACTAAAAAATGCTTTGGGCAGTTATTTTTTAATTTTAAAAAATGATAGAATTTTTTTTAAAAGTAAAACATACTTAATTTTGGTGGCAATCGGGGCACTTTTTAAAAATTAAGCCAAGTGCTGGTTATTTATTGCTTGCCCATAAACGGGCATATTTGCCCATTCACAGGTGTGTGATAAATTAGCACTCCACTGTGCTAACAGTCAGCAAAATCATATGTATCACAAATGCAACAGAAAGAGTGTGTTACAAATGAACTATTTCGCAAAAAAATAACCCAGACTGCACCAAGGTTCTAGCAAAATTTATATTTATTCATACACAGAGATGGCAGAAGCTCTTTTTATTCCAAGAAAATTGGTTCTGACAAGAGGTCATAATTTAAGGTTGGAGGAAAGGAGATTTAATCTCCAGCAACGGAAACGTTTTTTCACTGTAAGAGCAATAAAATTGTGGAACTCATTAGCAAAGGAGGTAGTGAATGCCAATACCATAGATACATTTAAAAATAGTCTGGATAATTTTCTGTATATAAACAAAATTCATGGATATGTTTGCTAGTATTAAATGGGTCACATTTTAATGGGGTTATTTAAGCTTAACTGGAGCTTTTTGTAAGTATTTTAGATTTGTATAGGTTGAACTCGATGGACTTCAGTCTTTTTTCAACCTTATCTACTATGTTACTATGTTACTATGTTACTATTCTCAGAACACTCTGACCTACTCTAAGCAAATTTAAAATTGCAACTATTTTGCTTCCTGACTTGTAATATGGGATATTAAGTGCTCACAGCATGCACCATAAATAAAACAGTCCAGCACAGCGTTTTTTGTTGTTGTTGTTTTATTTTTTATTTCCAAACTTTATTAAAGGAAATAAGAAATCATACAATAGGTTGTACATATAAGTGATACATCAAATGAAGTATTACAGTTACATTGTACACATCTGTCACCTATATCCTTATAGACATTTCAATAACAGATTAATATGTTTGGCATATAACTAAATTCAAAGCAAATATTAAACAAAACAGAACAAAATCGAGACAGTATTCCAATTTTAAAATACGATTTACAGGGTACGGTAAAAAGGGTGACAGTAGTTCTCTCCTATACATCCCAACAATTTGGACGGTGAGTATCAATAAGAAGCTATACACTTACTCCACAACTCATGGAATGAACAATCATTGGTATTGTTTAGTGAAAGGGGGGTGAAGGGAAAGTTATTTGGTTAGTGTCAGCGATGTCGGGGAACTGCGGTTTAGATTAGAACAATGAAAAATTCCAAATATGAATAAAGAATGGATCCGAAAATTCGGAAACTGATTTATTCATTTTCTGAATTTTTCGTGATTTTAGTTATGGTGCCGATTCGGAAATTCGGATTCATTCGAATCTGCGAATCAGCCAAAATTTGGCAGAAAATGTAAATCAGCCGAAACGAATTGAACCAGTCTACTTAATTTCTCTCTTGGCTTTAGCTGAGCGTTCTCTAAGAGATTGATCAGTGGTAATGTAAATCAACACTCTTTTTTCCTTATATATCTACTATCCAATCCAGCCGAAAGTTCTGCATTGTGGGGGATTGGGAAGAGGGGAGAACGACTTGATTACACGCCTTTATAGGTTTGGAGGATATAATTCCAAGAATAAAAAGATGTTTAAAGATGTGTATATCAAGAACCATGCAGAAGGGGGTCTAATATTTTTGGGTACCCAGCAGAGAGCTCCCACTGTCAGCATCTTTAAAATATGAGAGTCTATAGCTACCCAAGCTTTACTACCAGCAGAACCATGCCAATCAAACAATGCTTGTAACGTTACAGCATTGTTGTACAAGTTAATATTGGGAACACCTAGCCCTCCCTCTTTAGAATGTCAATACATGGAGAATTTACTACTGCAGGGGATTTTATTTCCACAAATATATCTTGTAGTTGACTAATAAAAGTCTTTGGGAGAGCTATCGGTAAAGTATACAGGATGTAAAGGATTTTTGGAAGTGCTGTCACCTTAGAAGACTGGATTTTACCCCACCATGAAAGCTGTTTTGTGTTCCAGGACTCAAGATCTTTGTGTATGTTTCTTAGTAAAGTTAGGTAATTAGACTGAAAGAGCAACCTGGGGTTGGGAGTAAGATAGACACCTAAGTATCTAACCACATTATTCTGAAGATTCAAAGAGCTTAATAAATGTAACCTGTAATTTCTGATTTGGTAGTTTAGAGCGAAAAATTAGAATATTGGCCATAATTCTGTATTTCTGAGATAGCTGAGAGAAGAGAGTTCGAAGGGTCAGATAAGGAAAGAAGCATGTTGGCTGCTTATATTGCAATTTTGAATGAATGAGGACCAATTGGAATACCTGATACAAATTCTAAAAGAATCTGAGAGTATTCTATTGGCTCTAACTTTGGCTATTGGATTTGAATAAAGACAAAAAATGTATTTATCATTTTAGGTTCAATATCAAAGGCTTCAAGAGTTGCTTTAAGGAAGGACCAATTCATACGATCAACTGCTTTTTCCGCATCCAGAACGACCAACACGGACTTTATCCCATGTCATTTTGCATAAGACATCAGTGTGAGTGCCCTAATTGCATTGTCACGGGTTTCCTACGGGTTGTGATTGAAACCCGCTTGATCTACATGTAGCAGATCGCTAAGTATCACATTTAGGGCCCAAATACAAGTGTTGAGCTAATTTATTGTGCACCTGCAAAAAAAGGGGTACATTTGCCCATTTGCTGGCGCGCAATAAATAACCAGCCATTATAAGTGGCTGGTTATTGCTACCGCGTGTTTAGACCTCTAGTTAATTTTTAAAATTATCCCCAATTGCCCCCAAAATAAAGTATATTCTTTTTTTAATTAAAAAAAAATGTAGCATTTATTTTTAATTTTAAAAAAATGCAAAAAAACGCACTGGAAAGTGCCTTTACATTGCGGTCTATGAGAATTTAGTGTTATCTGTAAATATATACTGTATGTATATGCTTATATACATACAGTATATATTTATGTGTTAATATGTGTATAAACACATATCAACACATAAATATATACGTATATAAGCATATAAATATATATTTAAAATTGTCGCCCATTACTGCGTGACTTATACCCTCCACTGCGCTTAGGTTGGAGCGGTGTCAATATTTTGAAAGATTGACAATAAATGCGGGGCTAAGGTATCTAAGGATTTGTTATAATAGTTTGGAAAGCCATCTGGCCCTGGGCTGTTCCAGGATGGGGGGGATTTTATGGCTTCCTCCTGAAGTTTAATAAGTTCTTCTAAATTTTATTTTCCTGCATAATGTAGTTTGGGTACTTGGGCTGTTGAAATATAATCCACCATCTTCTGCTGATGGGCTACTTAGTGGTTAGTCGGTAAGTTATAGAATTCGCCATAAAAATTGCAAAAAATGTTGGCTATTTCTTTGCTATCTTGTGTGTAAGAATCATCTGTTTTTTTTAAGTTTATATATAAAGGACTGGTAAGTGCGCTTTTTAAGCATTCTTATAAGTAGGAAGCCCACTCTATTGCCCTCGTAAAAAAAAGACTGTTTGAGATAAAAAGCTCTACGTTGAGTCTCCTTATTCAGTAATTGTTGTAAATCCAAACAAATAGCTTGGGGCTTCTTGAGAATTTGTAGATCTTTAGGGATATTTTTATGTGAAGTTTCCAATGAGTGAAGGAGTTTAATTATTTTGGTTAGTTCTGTATTGTAAGGTTTATGTAATGTTGCTTTTTGTTTTATACACTCCCCTCTCACTAGTGTCTTATCCGCTTCCCATAAGACTGAGGGAGAAGTGGAGGGGTGTTACATTAAATGTAAAATATTCTTTTAGCGTAGTAGATAATTTTTAAAAATACTGGGATCATTTAAAATAGTGGCATCTAGTTTCCAGAAAAATGAAGTGTGGGGTATGTCTGACCAGAATATGTCCATAGGGATAGGTGCGTGATCTGACCAAGAGATATTACCCATATCCATGTCAGATAACAGTTGTAAACTATTCTGATCTATTAAAAAGTAATCTATACGAGAGTATTGCTTCCACGAATTAGAGTAGAATGTGTAGTTTTTTTGAGAAGGCTGTTGAGTCCTCCAGGAGTCCACGTACTCCCAATGTGTGTAAGGTATACAACTTGATCTGAGGCTCTATGGAGGTGTTGTGATTTTGTTGAGGTACTATCTAAAAGAGGATCTATAATGATATTAAAATCCCCTCCTAACAATAAATGCCCCTTCTGTGCTCCAAAATTGCATTGCTTAATTTTTTAAAGAAGGTTCCCTGTTTCACATTTGGGGCATATATGTTTTCCCATTGTAATCGGTCTGTTGTATAAAAGGCCTACTAGTATAATGTGTCTTCTTTCAGGATCTTGAATTATTTGTTGGGGTTGAAGTTGTATTGTGTTTTTAAGAAGAATACCTACCCCTCTATGTTTTTGGGTGGATGAACTAAAATATCCTGATAATAGTGATCCTAATCAAGACTGCCCAGCAGTAATATATGGATTTTTGCTTAAGGGTACCCCCCCGGAGGGGATGAAGAGGACGGGAAAATGGAAATAGAGATAAGGAATCTAACAAAATGTTGAAGTGAAGTACCTGAAAAAAAGTTATTCCAGACCTTTATAATCAAATCAACTAATAGAAATTTGAACCAGTTTGGCAAAAAAAATAGTAAACAACCATAAAATGCATAGTCATCAAGAAATTCTCGGAAGCAATATGTATGTGTAGAGGGGAATGCAACTCTAATTAAATAAGCTCTCACTCCTCAATGTACTATATCTGTAAGGGTTACAACTGTATTATATCAAAAGGGACATGTTAGGTTCACGATTTAGGTCTAATGTGGTGTCAGGTTAGCGCACATGAAAAAATACTTCAATGCGGATTATTGAAATTTTAAATATAAGATGTTAAAAATATTAATAATAATAATTATTCAACTTTATTATAGATACTGTAAAAAATATATAATTTATGGATTATTTAGAATGTTTCACAGTATGTATAATATTTTTTAATAATTATTATCAAAAAAATGTTTTAATATTTTACATTTAATATTTCAATAATTCACATTAAAGTTAGTAACTCTTCATGCCAGCTAACCCGATACCTAAATCATGAAATATATATGAAATATATATAGAAATATGTATTTACAATAAAAATTACATTGTTCTGTATGTTAAATTAGCACACAAGAGATAGGTGTTAGGTTTTTTCTTCTGCGCTCTCCATTGACTTCTATGGAGAGAATATGATAATGGGGTTGTGACATTTAGTTAGCGTGCGGCAGGTTTCGCTCTTGCACAAACTTTTTACTTTCAACTTGTAATATGCGCACTACCTTTCACACACAAAAAGCTAGAGAGGTTTTTTGCTTGGGCGAAAGCGCTAAATAGCACACCACTTGTAATCTAAACCCTTTAAGAGAAATGGAACTTTGAGTTTAATATCACTTTAATAATGTAATTCTCTAGGTTCTGTAAGATAATTTTTCCATCAATATACACTAACTGGCCACTTCATTAGGCCCACCTTGCTGGTACCGGGTTGGACCCCCTTTTGCCTTCAGAACTTCCTTAATTCTTCTTTGCATAGATTCAACAAGGTGTTGGAAACATTCCTCAGACATTTTGGTCCATATTGACATGATAGCATCACGCAGTTGCTGCAGATATGTTGGCTGCACATCCATGATGCCAATCTCCCGCTCCGTACCACATCCCAAAGGTGCTCTATTGGATTGAGATCTGGTGACTGTGGAGGCCATTGGAAAACAGTGAACTTATTGTCATATTCAAGAAACCAGAAATAATTTGAGCTTTGTGACATGGTGCATTATCCTGCTGGAAGTAGCCATCAGAAGATGGGTACACTGTAGTCATAAAGGGATGGACATGGTCAGCAACAATACTCAGGTAGGCCGTGGTGTGTAAACAATGCTTAATTGGTACTAAGGGGCCTAAAGTTTGCCAAGAAAATATCCCCCACACCATTACACCACCACCATCAGCCTGAACCGTTGATACAAGGCAGGATTGATCTATGCTTTCATGTTGTTTACGCCAAATTCTGAACCTGCCATCTGAATGTTGCAGCTGAAATCGAGACTCATCAGACCAGGCAACGTTTTTCCAATCTTCTATTGTCCAATTTTGTTGAGTCTGTGTGAATTGTAGCCTCAGTTTCCTGTTCTTAGCTGAGTGGCACCCGGTGTGGTCTTCTGCTACTGTAAGAATTCAAAGAAAAATTCAGTACTGGTAAAAACTTAGGCCTAGATTTGGAGTTTGGCGTTAGCTGTGAAAACCAGCATTAGAGGCTCCTAACGCTGGTTTTGGCCGCCCGCTGGTATTTGGAGTCGGTGATTAAAGGGTCTAACGCTCACTTTTCAGCCGCGACTTTTCCATACCGCAGATCCCCTTACGTCAATTGCGTATCCTATCTTTTCAATGGGATCTTCCTAACGCCGGTATTTAGAGTCGTTTCTGAAGTGAGCGTTAGAGCTCTAACGACAAAACTCCAGCCGCAGAAAAATAGCAGGAGTTAAGAGCTTTCTAGGCTAACGCCGGTTCATAAAGCTCTTAACTACTGTACCCTAAAGTACACTAACACCCATAAACTACCTATGTACCCCTAAACCGAGCTCCCCCCACATCGCCGCCACTCGATTAAAATTTTTTAACCCCTAATCTGCCGACCGCCACCTACGTTATACTTATGTACCCCTAATCTGCTGCCCCTAACCCCACCGACCCCTGTATTACATTTATTAACCCCTAACCTGCCCCCCACAACGTCGCCGCCAGCTACTTAAAATAATTAACCCCTAATCTTCCCACCGCAAAGCGCCGCCACCTACGTTATCCCTATGTACCCCTAATCTGCTGCCCCTAACACTGCCGACCCCTATATTATATTTATTAACCCCTAATCTGCCCCCCTCAACGTCGCTGACACCTGCCTACACTTATTAACCCCTAATCTGCCGAGCGGACCTGAGCGCTACTATAATAAATGTATTAACCCCTAATCCGCCTCACTAACCCTATAATAAATAGTATTAACCCCTAATCTGCCCTCCCTAACATCGTCAACACCTAACTTCAATTATTAACCCCTAATCTGACGACCGGAGCTCACCGCTACTATAATAAATGGATTAACCCCTAAAGCTAAGTCTAACCCTAACTCTAACACCCCCCTAAGTTAAATATAATTTAAATCTAACGAAATAAATTAACTCTTATTAAATAAATTATTCCTATTTAAAGCTAAATACTTACCTGTAAAATACATCCTAATATAGCTACAATATAAATTATAATTATATTGTAGCTATTTTAGGATTAATATTTATTTTACAGGCAACTTGGTAATTATTTTAACCAGGTACAATAGCTATTTAATAGTTACCTAGTTAAAATAATAACAAATTTACCTGTAAAATAAATCCTAACCTAAGATATAATTAAACCTAACACTACCCTATCAATAAATTAATTAAATAAACTACCTACAATTACCTACAATTAACCTAACACTACACTATCAATAAATTAATTAAACACAATTCCTACAAATAAATACAATTAAATAAACTAGCTAAAGTACAAAAATAAAAAAGAACTAAGTTACAAAAAATAAAAAAATATTTACAAACATAAGAAAAATATTACAACAATTTTAAACTAATTACACCTACTCTAAGCCCCCTAATAAAATAACAAAGCCCCCCAAAATAAAAAATTCCCTACCCTATTCTAAATTAAAAAAGGTAAAAGCTCTTTTACCTTACCAGCCCTGAACAGGGCCCTTTGCGGGTCATGCCCCAAGAATTTCAGCTCTTTTGCCTGTAAAAAAAAACATACAATACCCCCCCCCCAACATTACAACCCACCACCCACATACCCCTAATCTAACCCAAACCCCCCTTAAATAAACCTAACACTAAGCCCCTGAAGATCTTCCTACCTTGTCTTCACCATCCAGGTTCACCGATCCGTCCTGAAGAGCTCCTCCGATGTCCTGATCCAAGCCCAAGCGGGGGGCTGAAGAGGTCCATGATCCGGTCAAAGTCTTCATCCAAGCGGAGCAGAAGAGGATCTTCCATCCGATTGAAATCTTCATCCAAGCAGCATCCATCCGGAGCGAAGCGGCAGGATCCTGAAGACCTCCAGCGCGGAACATCCATCCAGCCCGACGACTGAATGACGAATGACTGTTCCTTTAAGGGACGTCATCCAAGATGGCGTCCCTCGAATTCCGATTGGCTGATAGGATTCTATCAGCCAATCGGAATTAAGGTAGGAATTTTCTGATTGGCTGATGGAATCAGCCAATCAGAATCAAGTTCAATCCGATTGGCTGATCCGATCAGCCAATCAGATTGAGCTCGCATTCTATTGGCTGATCGGAACAGCCAATAGAATGCGAGCTCAATATGATTGGCTGATTGGATCAGCCAATCGGATTGAACTTGATTCTGATTGGCTGATTCCATCAGCCAATCAGAAAATTCCTACCTTAATTCCGATTGGCTGATAGAATCCTATCAGCCAATCGGAATTCGAGGGACGCCATCTTGGATGACGTCCCTTAAAGGAACAGTCATTCGTCATTCAGTCGTCGGGCTGGATGGATGTTCCGCGCTGGAGGTCTTCAGGATCCTGCCGCTTCGCTCCGGATGGATGCTGCTTGGATGAAGATTTCAATCGGATGGAAGATCCTCTTCTGCTCCGCTTGGATGAAGACTTTGACCGGATCATGGACCTCTTCAGCCCCCCGCTTGGGCTTGGATCAGGACATCGGAGGAGCTCTTCAGGACGGATCGGTGGACCTGGATGGTGAAGACAAGGTAGGAAGATCTTCAGGGGCTTAGTGTTAGGTTTATTTAAGGGGGGTTTGGGTTAGATTAGGGGTATGTGGGTGGTGGGTTGTAATGTTGGGGGGAGGGTATTGTATGTTTTTTTTTACAGGCAAAAGAGCTGAAATTCTTGGGGCATGCCCCGCAAAGGGCCCTGTTCAGGGCTGGTAAGGTAAAAGAGCTTTTACCTTTTTTAATTTAGAATAGGGTAGGGATTTTTTTATTTTGGGGGGCTTTGTTATTTTATTAGGGGGCTTAGAGTAGGTGTAATTAGTTTAAAATTGTTGTAATATTTTTCTTATGTTTGTAAATATTTTTTTATTTTTTGTAACTTAGTTCTTTTTTATTTTTTGTACTTTAGCTAGTTTATTTAATTGTATTTATTTGTAGGAATTGTGTTTAATTAATTTATTGATAGTGTAGTGTTAGGTTAATTGTAGGTAATTGTAGGTAGTTTATTTAATTAATTTATTGATAGGGTAGTGTTAGGTTTAATTATATCTTAGGTTAGGATTTATTTTACAGGTAAATTTGTTATTATTTTAACTAGGTAACTATTAAATAGCTATTGTACCTGGTTAAAATAATTACCAAGTTGCCTGTAAAATAAATATTAATCCTAAAATAGCTATAATATAATTATAATTTATATTGTAGCTATATTAGGATGTATTTTACAGGTAAGTATTTAGCTTTAAATAGGAATAATTAATTTAATAAGAGTTAATTTATTTCGTTAGATGTAAATTATATTTAAGTTAGGGGGGTGTTAGTGTTAGGGTTAGACTTAGCTTTAGGGGTTAATCCATTTATTATAGTAGCGGTGAGCTCCGGTCGTCAGATTAGGGGTTAATAATTGAAGTTAGGTGTCGGCGATGTTAGGGAGGGCAGATTAGGGGTTAATACTATTTATGATAGGGTTAGTGAGGCGGATTAGGGGTTAATAACTTTATTATAGTAGCGCTCAGGTCCGCTCGGCAGATTAGGGGTTAATAAGTGTAGGCAGGTGTCGGCGACGTTGTGGGGGGCAGATTAGGGGTTAATAAATATAATAAAGGGGTCGGCGGTGTTAGGGGCAGCAGATTAGGGGTACATAGGGATAACGTAGGTGGCGGCGCTTTGCGGTCAGAAGATTAGGGGTTAATTATTGTAGGTAGGTGGAGGCGACGTTGGGGGTGGCAGATTAGGGGTTTATAAATATAATATAGGGGTCGGCGGTGTTAGGGGCAGCAGATTAGGGGTACATAGGGATAACGTAGGTTGCGGCGGTTTACGGAGCGGCAGATTAGGGGTTAAAAAAAATATGCAGGGGTCAGCGATAGCGGGAGCGGCAGATTAGGGGTTAATAAGTGTAAGGTTAGGGGTGTTTAGACTCGGGGTACATGTTAGAGTGTTAGGTGCAGACGTAGGAAGTGTTTCCCCATAGGAAACAATGGGGCTGCGTTAGGAGCTGAACGCTGCTTTTTTGCAGGTGTTAGGTTTTTTTTCAGCTCAAACAGCCCCATTGTTTCCTATGGGAGAATCGTGCACGAGCACATTTTTGAGGCTGGCCGCGTCCGTAAGCAACTCTGGTATCGAGAGTTGCATTTGCGGTAAAAATGCTCTACGCTCCTTTTTTGGAGCCTAATGCAGCATTTGTTTGAACTCTCGATACCAGAGTTAAATTTATGGTGCGGCCAGAAAAAAGCCCGCGGAGCGTTAACAGCCCTTCTACCGCAAAACTCCAAATCTAGGCCTTAGACTTTATTCCAAACGATAAAAAATAGCTCAAATCACAAATTAAATAATAAGGCACAGACTTGGCAGACTAGTCTGATGCGTTTTGGACCCAGAAGGCCTAATTCATAGACACACTTGTCTCTTTTCCCTAGGAAGCTCTTATACGCTCTTGTACATTCTCATTGGTTAGTTCAAATCTGTGCTCTCTACTGCTCCTGGTAATTAAAGAGACAACAGGCTACATATAATTATTGCTCCTATTACCTCAACATTCATGACAAGAATAAGAATAAGAAACAGACCTTCTTTTATGGTAACAGATGAAGCATTCTTACAAGAGTGGAATGACATACTTACTGAGTGTTCCATTAGATTAATGCTCCTCATCATTAAACACAAAGAACAGAAATTAGATGAAGCAAGAAAACAGATTCGGAAAATCCAAAAATATTTAAACCAGTTTGTGGATCATAACCAATATGAAAGATTAGATGATCTGCTTAGACAGACAGTGAATAACATGAAGAGGGACATTAATAAACTAAAGATCAGGAAGTTTACTAGAGACTCTGAGGATAACACTGATAACAGAGTATACCAATCAAACCCACAACAAAATAGTAGGAATAGAAAACAAAGGAAACAGAGAAAAGGGGCAGATGCTGATAAAAGGGAACAGACAGGAGAACAAGTTTTGACAACAAAAAAACAAGTGACTTTCTCAGACACGGATCCAGACTCAAATGAGGAAGGAGATGTACAGGACTTTGTGGACTTCATGACGAGTGGTTCCTCATCTGATGAGCTGGGCCATAACTATGATTCTGATGAACGACCCATAGCAGGCTCTCAACTAGTATCAATAGCTAACCCCTCACCCGCCCCATTAGTAAGTGTAGGAAATTTGAAATAAAATAGTAAACACACACAAAAAAATAGATATTTGAGGGCCCTTGAGCTGGGGTCAGTAATAATCAAGAGGCACCTACAGTAGAACCTCAGGTTTTTCATGAGGTAGGGGAGGGACAGGGAGCAGCACCTCACAACACAGAGAGAGCATTATACACTGAGGAGGGGCAAGCAGAACAGGTACAAGATCTAAAAGTTAAAACAAAGTTAAGACCCAATTTCAGAACATCCAATTCCTCTTCACTTAATGTGACAGATGATAGATTGATCACTTTTATAGAAACATAGAAACATAGAAACATAGATATTGACGGCAGATAAGAGCCATAGGCCCAGCAAGTCTGCCCGACCTTACCTAACAGTATAAACTTATCTAGTTCGTAGGATAGCCCTATGCATGGGACAAGCATAGGGCTATCCTATGAACTAGATAAGTTTATACTGTTAGGTAAGGTCGGGCATACTTGCTGGGCCTATGGCTCTTATCTGCCGTCAATATCTATGTTTCTATGTTTCTATAAAAGTGATCAATCTATCATCTGTCACATTAAGTGAAGAGGAATTGGATGTTCTCAAATTGGGTCTTAACTTTGTTCCCTCCACCGATTTCAATGTTTTTGAGACATTATTTGATGTGAACATGTTAGTTCACACACTTATCCTAAAAAAGTTTTTTTAATTTAGAAAATACTGAGAGTGAGGTGGGGTTAACATTGGATCATTTGGAGTGAATGGTAGTACATGATCACTTTCAAGTACAGGATGCAGTGGATTTTCTTTCACTTTACCAATTGGAGAGGGAAAGTATACAGCTGGAGACCATTAAAAATTCACATAAGGGTTATAAGCCAAAGTCAATCTTTTACCCCATTCAAACTAGGGGGAACATATTGGAACAATTCCATAGGAGGGTTGAAGAGGATTTAGTGAGATTGAAGGCAGAGAGTCAGCCATATAGGAATAGTCTTACAGCAAAACAGAGAACAGGCCTGAAAAAAATTAAAGATAGAGAGGACCTAGTGATTAAAAACTCAGATAAAGGTGGTTCTATAGTGGTCATGGATAGGTCCTTCTATGTACAGGAAGCACTTTACAATTACAGGATAAGGAGGTATATGACACTGTCACCTCAAACCCATCAACACACTTTAGGAGAGAATTAAGGGGTCTTCTAGACGATGGGCTGGATCTGGGAGTGATGGATCTTATGACCTTTGAGTAATTATATGTGGAGGAATGGGTAACACCAAAATTTCATCATTTACCGAAGGTGCATATATTCATTACAGATGTAAAGGGATGCCCAATTGTTTCAGGGACTAGGTCTTTATTTTAAAACCTTTCAAATTGGATTGAATCCCTGCTCCAGCCCATCGCATGGAAACTCCCATCCTACCTCAAAGACACAAAACACCTGCTTAATCTAATGAATGACCTGATGTGGAACAGTGAATACAGTTGGTTAACAATAGATGTGGTGGGCCTGTATTCGGCCATACCGCATACAGAAGAATTGATGACTATGGAATATATGCTTAATTATTTTAGTGGCTATGATGATACTTTAAAGTCCTTTATACTAAGGACGCTCCAATTTTTGATTACGCATAATTATTTTGAGTTTGATAATGTTTTTATCTGCAGAGATGTGGGACAGCCATGGGGGCAAAATTTGCCCCAGCATTTGCAAACCTCTATATAGAGTGGTGGGAGCTGTCCCATATCCATGCAGATAATAATCCATGCAGAGGTTTGGTTGTGGCATACAAGAGATATATAGACAACCTTCTGTTTGTATGGTCAGGGTCTCAGATCAAAAGTGAATATTTTGTTGAGTATTTGAATCACAACAAAAGCAGGTCTTCAATTTACTGCAGTCTATAACAAAACCAAGGTATCCTATCTAGATGTTAATCTTAAAGGTGACAGCAGTAATAATAGGGTTATTTTGTCCTTGTATGTTAAACCCATCACTGCTAATGTCTTGCTCCATGCCAAAAGCTGTCACCCTCGCCACATGAATTACGGTGTGATGAAGGGACAGTTCATAAGGAAAAAACGGAACTGCTCAGAAGAGAGGGGCTTTTTGGCTAAGAGCAAGGTATTACGGTCTAAACTGAGAGCACGAGGGTATCTGGAGGGACCAATTAAAAAAGCCTATATAGAGGTCCTAAAAATACCAAGGTTAGACCTACTGAAACCAAAGAATCATAAAGCTAATGTACTGGATAAACAGAAGAGTGAGATTACTTTTGTTATTATGTATTCTAATCAATACAGGGATGTATGTAACATTGTAAAGAAAAATCTCCCTATATTGCGGGCAGATGAATTGCTAAAGGATGTAGTAGACAAAGGTTGATGTTTTGTCTCTAAAAGAAATGTAAAAATTGGTAATTTAGTCTCCCCCAGTGCATTAAGGAAGTCTAAAAAAAGAGTAGTTGGCTTACCTGCAAAGGTCATTACAGGTGTGGAGTACGTAGTTGTCTAGCATGTGACCATATGCAAATAAGTAAGGTGTTTCAGTCACAATATACACAGAAGGCCTATGATTGTAATTTTTGCACCAATTGCCAATCTGAGTATGCTGTATACATGATCACCTGTATAACTTGTGGGGTACAGTACATAGGGCGTACCTCATGAGAGACTAGAGTCAGGATACATGAACACCTAATGACATAGAGAGAGGTAAGGCAGTGACAGGAGCAGTCAAGCACTTTATCTATAGCACTAAAAAGATATCAGATCATTTACATGGATGGTCATTGATCTAATTACCTCTAAACCCAGGGGTGGAAGTAGGATAAGTGAGCTATTCAAAAAGGATTTTCAAATTGCACACACATAGACAACAAAGAATGAACATAGAGCATGACATAATAAAATATTGGCAATAGCAGTCCTAGACAAACATCCCATTGGTTTTGACTAGGTACTCTGGCTTACCAACATGAGGCTGCAACCACCATGCATCACATAGGAAATCATATTAATATATATTGAAAAAATTATACAGCGATGTAATCAATATCCATATATGTATTAGCAATATTGACTCCTTAGTTGTTCACTATCGGTATGCCATTTTTGGTCAGCTTATATGAAATTTATAAATGCAGGGTCATGACAGAGCTTGTAATGTACATAGGTGTATTCAATGTACGTTAAGGGTTTACTATTGAACTGCCAAACTGATGAGGGTTTCTTTAGGAAACTTTGTAATTATACCCTGTATTAACATAATCTATGTCTATATATATATATATATATATATATATATATATATATATATATATATATATATATATATATTGTTTTGTGTTATGAATGCTGTCACTTAGTGGTAATATTAGTGAATATACCATGAGAATTAAGCAGCGAGGTACTTAAAATGTATATATGTATCAACAATGTTGACTCCTTAAGTGGTTCACTTTCCGATCTGCTTATATAAACACTATGAGTACAGGATTGTGACAATACTTGTAATCAAAATAGGAATATTCTTGGACGTTAAGGGTTTACTATTGAACTGTCAAACTGATAAGGGCATTTTTAGGAAACTGTTGTATATTTGCATTATATTAAGGCAAACTAAGCATATATATATATATATATATATATATATACATATATTTTTCTTGTCATGAATGTTGTCGCTACAGAGGTAATAGGAGCAATAATTATATGTAGCCTGTTGTCTCTTTAATTACCAGGAGCAGTAGACAGCACAGATTTGAACTAACCAAGGAGAATGTACAGGAGCATATAAGAGCCTCCTAGGTAAAAGAGACAAGTGTGTCTATGAATAAGGCCTTCTGGGGCCGAAACGCGTCAGGCTAGTCTGTCAAGTCAGTGCCTTATATTTTAATTTGTTGTGTGAGCCATTTTTTAACGTTTGGAATAAAGTCTAAGTTTTTACCAGTACCGGATTCTTCTTTGAATTCTTACTACACAGAGTGGAGAGTGCTGACCTGACAACTACAGGGAGTGCAGAATTATTAGGCAAATGAGTATTTTGACCACATCATCCTCTTTATGCATGTTGTCTTACTCCAAGCTGTATAGGCTCGAAAGCCTACTACCAATTAAGCATATTAGGTGATGTGCATCTCTGTAATGAGAAGGGGTGTGGTCTAATGACATCAACACCCTATATCAGGTGTGCATAATTATTAGGCAACTTCCTTTCCTTTGGCAAAATGGGTCAAAAGAAGGACTTGACAGACTCAGAAAAGTCAAAAATAGTGAGATATCTTGCAGAGGGATGCAGCACTCTTAAAATTGCAAAGCTTCTGAAGCGTGATCATCGAACAATCAAGCGTTTCATTCAAAATAGTCAACAGGGTCGCAAGAAGCGTGTGGAAAAACCAAGGCGCAAAATAACTGCCCATGAACTGAGAAAAGTCAAGCGTGCAGCTGCCAAGATGCCACTTGCCACCAGCTTGGCCATATTTCAGAGCTGCAACATCACTGGAGTGCCCAAAAGCACAAGGTGTGCAATACTCAGAGACAGGGCCAAGGTAAGAAAGGCTGAAAGACGACCACCACTGAACAAGACACACAAGCTGAAACGTCAAGACTGGGCCAAGAAATATCTCAAGACTGATTTTTCTAAGGTTTTATGGACTGATGAAATGAGAGTGAGTCTTGATGGGCGGGATGGATGGGCCCGTGGCTGGATTGGTAAAGGGCAGAGAGCTCCAGTCCGACTCAGACGCCAGCAAGGTGGAGGTGGAGTACTGGTTTGGGCTGGTATCATCAAAGATGAGCTTGTGGGGCCTTTTCGGGTTGAGGATGGAGTCAAGCTCAACTCCCAGTCCTACTGCCAGTTTCTGGAAGACACCTTCTTCAAGCAGTGGTACAGGAAGAAGTCTGCATCCTTCAAGAAAAACATGATTTTCATGCAGGACAATGCTCCATCACACACGTCCAAGTACTCCACAGCGTGGCTGGCAAGAAAGGGTATAAAAGAAGAAAATCTAATGACATGGCCTCCTTGTTCACCTGATCTGAACCCCATTGAGAACCTGTGGTCCATCATCAAATGTGAGATTTACAAGGAGGGAAAACAGTACACCTCTCTGAACAATGTCTGGGAGGCTGTGGTTGCTGCTGCACGCAATGTTGATGGTGAACAGATCAAAACACTGACATAATCCCTGGATGGCAGGCTTTTGAGTGTCCTTGCAAAGAAAGGTGGCTATATTGGTCACTGATTTGTTTTTGTTTGGTTTTTGAATGTCAGAAATGTATATTTGTGAATGTTGAGATGTTATATTGGTTTCACTGGTAAAAATAAATAATTGAAATGGGTATATATTTGTTTTTTGTTAAGTTGCCTAATAATTATGCACAGTAATAGTCACCTGCACACACAGATATCCCCCTAAAATAGCTAAAACTAAAAACAAACTAAAACTACTTCCAAAAATATTCAGCTTTGATATTAATGAGTTTTTTGGGTTCATTGAGAACATGGTTGTTGTTCAATAATAAAATTAATCCTCAAAAATTCAACTTGCCTAATAATTCTGCACTCCCTGTAAAGACACAGAGGATATCGCCAAGACCCTTGGGGACTCCGGGCCAGTCCCACTGTAGCTGCCAAGACCAGTAACACCCTGAATCGACTCCATCGACACTGCGATTACAGAGGCTATCACCAAGTCTACAGCCGTAGAAAGGATCACGTGACGCGGAGCTCACGTCAGACGCCAAAGGGGACACTCAGTGAAAGCAACAGCGGAGGGTATCAGAGGGGAGTGTATCCCTAACAACCAATGATAGCAAGTTTACTTCTAGCTGATTGGATCCAGCAGATGTCAAACAAGGAACGGAGGTAAGATGACCATAACTTGTTTTCCTTACTTACAGGAGGATGGATGCTAAACAAAGTATCTTCAACAAGGGTGTCACTGCGAGCGGCAGGTAAAATAGAGCAGCAGTTTTTTTCTTGTTTATATTGGACTTCTGCTGCTGTAGCCCATCTGCTTCAAGGTTTGATGTGTTGTGCATTCAGAGATGGTATTATGCATACCTTGGTTGTAACGATATGCTATTGCCTTTCTATCATCTCGAACCAGTCTGACCCATTCTTCTCTGACCTCTGACATCAACAAGGCATTATCGTCCACACAACTGATGCTCACTGGATATTTTCTCTTTTTCTGACCTTTCTCTGTAATCTCTAGAGATGGCTGTGCGTGAACATCCCAGTAGATCACTAGTTTTTTAAATACACAGACCAGCCTGTCAGGCACCAACAACCATGCCACGTTCAAAATCACTTAAATCTTCCGCATTCTGATGCTCGGTTTGAACTTCAGCAAGTTGTCTTCACCGCGTCTAGATGCCTAAATGCATTGAGTTGCTGCCATGTGATTAGCTGATTAACAATTTGTGTTACCAAGCAATTGAACAGGTGTACCTAATAAAGTGGCCGGTGAGTGTATTGGATCTGTTTGCCCTAGTCAGTCGGCAAATGTTCAAATGTGTGTTGTTGGTTGTTGTTTTTTTGCTTTTTTTCTAACCTAAATAAATTGCTGTGTTTTCTTTTGAGCTTTTATAAGAAAGTGCTGGAGCAGTTGTGCAATTAAAGTAGAGTCATTTGTCCCATTGATCCAGACAGTCATCTTCTCTAATGAATGCAGTAGAAATTGGGATTTCTTTTTTATATATAAAGCTAATAAAATCCACTCTTCTCTTGCTCTGAGATAAAATCTTCTTTATCATTCTTTATCAATAATGGTAGGATAGGGTCAATAAACTCGGTGCAAGAACTTTTGCAGAGAGCTAATATCTCAACTGAGCAGTTGGGTAGAGCAGTAGTTTTATTGAACTCTGGGCTCACTGCTTACTGATAAATAACTTATAACCTGGGACTTTTATTGTGGCCCAAAACTGACCTTTAAATTGAATTTCAAACTGTTTGAAACACAATTTTAGTATTAGTCGGTGCAATCATCAATAACCTCCCTCCTCCCAATATAAATGATCCAAACTCACCTTAAATAATGACAATACGCCCTCAGCTTGGTAAAACAATGACCAAATCTTTCTATGACAATATATTTTACAATGTTTTATTTATTTTTTTGTTTAAATGTTTTCTTGAAGCATAGTAACAAAGCAACATAGACATACTGCAAAACAATCATCACGAGCTTGTGCAATTACATGTACATGTAATAATTCTCTCCAATGGGTAACACAAATACAGAGAACTGAGCTTTATGTCTATACAGAAAAGAAAGGAAACATTCACGTACCTCTATTTTCTGCCTCCTGGAACTGGAAGAGGCCACATTTAGACTTCTATAAACATCATGAACCTCAGTTAACACAAGGATGAGGATGGACCTTAATGAGTAAGTTACAATAAAACACATATAAGAGTATACCATAAGGATATATCAGAAGTTGGAGGAGGAGAATTTCCGTTACTTAACAAGAAAGTCAATCTAGGTTATAAATACAAACTAAAGAACACTCAGCTTTTTGGCATAATATATAGGCTAAATTTAAATTCTTATACAATATTTCAAATTGGAGGGGCAGTACTTAAATATGAATTATGACCCTAAACACCACTACATAAAGGTAGGTCATACATTTTAAGGTAAACTAAGCGCTAGATTACGAGTGTAGTGGTAGTTGGTACTTGCGTTTTAGCGTTAACACTGATTGAATTATTTTTGTTTGCGCATGTCTTGGTAACAAATAGAATGTAAAAAGTCACAAAAGCAAAGTCGCATTCCCCTTGGTTATTTTAAAGTGCAACAAAAGAAGATAATATTTCATATTTCATAATCCAATGTTCTATTTATTCTTAAAAAAATATTTAAATATATATCTGATAGATTTTTGCAGAAATATACATATATATATATATATATATATATATATATATATATATATATATATATACACATGATTATATATAGTTATAGATGTATACACACATATAGGAATACCTATTTTAAAATACATAGAACACATTCCCCTATGTGAAGAACATTGGAATGTGAAATATTTACGTGTGTACATATGTATTTATGTGTTTATATATGTCTGTAAATACAAATATACACATATAAATACATAAATACATATTCACACACATTTAAAAATGTATATATGTATGTATATATATATATATATATATACAGTCGAATGCAAAAGTTTAGGCACCCCTGACAATTTCCATGATTTTCATTTATAAATAATTGGGTGTTTAGATCAGCAATTTCATTTTGATCTATCAAATAACTGAAGGACACAGTAATATTTCAGTAGTGAAATGAGGTTTATTGGATTAACAGAAAATGTGCAATACGCTTTAAAATGAAATTAGACAGGTGCATAAATTTGGGAACCCCAACAGAAATATTGCATCAATATTTAGTAGAGCCTCCTTTAGCAGAAATAACAGCCTCTAGATGCTTCCTATAGCCTGTAATGAGTGTCTGGATTCTGGATGAAGGTATTTTGGACCATTCCTCGTTGCAAAACATTTCTAGTTCAGTTAGGTTTGATGGTTGCCGAACATGGACAGCCCGCTTCAAATAACCCCACAGATTTTCAATGATATTCAGGTCTGGGGACTGGGATGGCCATTCCGGAACATTGTACTTGTTCCTCTGCATAAATGCCAGAGTTGATTTTTAGCAGTGTTTTGGGTCGTTGTCTTGTTGAAACACATTAATAAATATCCAGCCCCGGAAAAACTTCAACTTTGTGACTGAATGCTCAACATTATTCTCAAGTATCTGCTGATATTGATTGGAATCCATGCGACCCTCAACTTTAACAAGATTCCCAGTAACAGCACTAGCCACACAGCCCCACAGCATGATGGAACATCCACCAAATTTTACTGTGGGTAGCAAGTGTTTGTCTTGGAACGCTGTGTTCTTTTGCCGCCATGCATAACGCCCCTTGATATGACCAAATAACTCAATCTTTGTTTCATAAGTCCACAACACCTTCTTCCAAAATGAAGCTGGCTTGTCCAAATGTGCGTTTGCATACCTCAAGCGACTCTGTTTGTGGCGTGTGTGCAGAAAAGGCTTCTTCTGCATCACTCTGCCATACAGCTTCTCCTTGTGCAAAGTGCACTGAATTGTTGAACGATGCACAGTGACACCATCTGCAGCAAGATGATGTTGTAGGTCTTTGGAGGTGGTCTGTGGGCTGTTTTTTTACCGTTCTCACCATCCTTTGCCTTTGCCTCGCCGACATTTTACTTGGCCTGCCACTTCTGGCCTTAACAAGAACTGTGCCTGTGGTCTTCCATTTCCTCACTATGTTCCTCACAGTGGACACTGACAGCTTAAGTCTCTGCGATAGCTTTTTGTAGCCTTCCCCTAAACCATAATGTTGAACAATCTTAGTTTTTTGGTCATTTGAGAGTTGTTTTGAGGCCCCCATGTTGCCACTCTTCAGAGGAGTGTCAAAGAGAACAACAACTTGGAATTGGCCACCGTAAAAACCTTTTCTCATGATTGGATGCACCTGTCTATGAAGATCAAGGTTTAATGGGCTCACCAAACCAATTGTGTGTTCCAATTAATCAGTGCTAGGTAGTTACCGGTATTCAAATCAACAAAATGACAAGGGTGCCCAAATTTATGCACCTGTCTAATTTCGTTTTGATGCATATTGCACATTTTCTGTTAATCCAATAAACCTCATTTCACTACTGAAATATTACTGTGTCCTTCAGTTATTTGATAGATCAAAATGAAATTGCTGATCCAAACACCCAATTATTTATAACTGAAAATCATGGAAATTGTCAGGGGTGCCTAAACTTTTGCATACGACTGTATTATATATATATATATATATATATATATATATATATAAAACCTCTGCCACTATATTAAAGTTATTAAACCCTAAAGTCTAACCCTAACCCACCTTAACTTAAATATAATTTAAATAAATCTAAATAAAATTACTATCATTAACTAAATTATTCCTATTTAAAACTAAATACCTATAAAATAAACCCTAAGATAGCTACAATATAACTAATAGTTACATTGTAGCTAGCTTAGGGTTTATTTTTATTTTAAAGGCAACTTTGTATTTATTTTAACTAGGTACAATAGTTAATAAATAGTTATTAACTATTTAATAACTCCCTAGCTAAAATAAATACAAAAAGACCTGTAAAATAAATCCTAACCTAAGTTACAATTACACCTAACACTATACTATAATTAAATAAATTAAATTAATTAAAGGGACAGTCTAGTCAAAATTAAACTTTCATGATTCAGATAGGGCATGCAATTTTAAACAACTTTCAAATTTACTTTTATCATCAAATTTGCTTTGTTCCCTTGGTGGTATTTTTGAAAAGCTAAACCTAGCTAGGCTCAAACTGATTTCTAAACAGTTGAAAACTGCCTCCTAGCTCAGAGCATTTTGAAAGTTTTTCACAGTTATACTGTGCTAGTTCACATGTGTCATATAGATAACATTGTGCTCACTCCCGTGAAGTTATTTAGGAGTCTTCACTGATTGACTACACTGCATGTCTGTCAAAGGCACTTAGATAAGGAGGCTGTCTGCAAATGATTAGATACAAGTAATCACAGAGGTAAAAAGTATATTAATATAACTGTGTTGGTTACGCAAAAACGGGGAATGGGCAATAAAGGGATTATCTATCTTTTTAAATAAGAAAATTTTTGGTGTAGACTGTCCCTTTAAATACAATTACCTAACATAAAATAAAATTAACTTAAAAAGTACAAAAAATACCACTAAATTACAGAAAACAAAAAAAATTACAAGAATTTTAAACTAATTACACCTAATCTAAGCACCCTAATAAAATAAAAAAGCCCCCCAAAATAATAAAATTCCCTACCCTAAACTAAATTACAAATAGCCCTTAAAAGGGCCTTTTGTGGGGCATTGCCCCGAAGTAATCAGCTCTTTTACCTAAAAAAAAAGAAATACAGCCCCCCAACATTAAAAACCACCACCCACACACCCAATCCCACTCTAAAACCCACCCAAACCCCCCTTAAAAAAAACTAACACTACCCCCTTGAAGATCACCCTACCTTGAGCCATCTTCACCCAGCCGGGCAGAAGTCTTCATCCGATCCGGCCAGAAGTCTTCATCGAATCCGGGCAGAAGTGGTCCTCCAAGTGGCAGAAGTCTTCATCCAAGCGGCATCTTCTATCTTCTTCCATCTTGAAGACATCCAACGCGGAGCATCCATCGATCCCGAATACTAAACGACGAATGACGGTTCCTTTAAATGACGTCATCCAAGATGACGTCCCTTGAATTCCGATTGGCTAATAGGATTCTATAAGCCAATCGGAATTAAGGTAGGAAAAATCCGATTGGGTGATGCAATCAGCCAGTCAATCGGATTGAAGTTCAATCTGATTGGCTGATCCAATCAGCCAATAGGACTGACCTTGCATTCTATCGGCTGATCGGAACATTTACAAATTACAAAAAAGTAGCTAATTACAAAAACAAAACAAAAAATAAATTACAAATAATAACAAACACTAAATTATGGAAAATAACAAACGAAATTATCAAAAATAAAAAGAATTACACCTAATCTAATCTAAAATAAAAAACCCCACCCAAAATAAAAAAAACCTAGCCTACAATAAACTACCAATGGCCCTTAAAAGGGCCTTTTGTAGGGCATTGCCCTTAGTTAAACAGCTCTTTTACCTGTAAAAAAAAATACAAAGACCCCCCCAACAGTAAAACCCACCACCCAACCATCCCCCCAAAATAAATAACCTAAATCTAAAAAAAAACTAAGCTACCCATTTTCCTGGAAAGGGCATTTGGATGGGCATTAAGCTCTTTTACATGCCCAAACCCTTGTCACGCCGCACTGCTCTAGCTGTTGCTAGGGGCACGGCGTCTCCTTCCTGCTCGTTGTCAGGGGCTGTGTCAGCTCCAGATGCATGGGGCGCTGACGTCTGACTACTCTACCTGCCTTAACCCTTAAACTGCTGGACTGCTCTACTGTTGCCAAACCCTGCCTGCCTGACCATTCTAGTGGTGTGCCCTTGGACTGCTTGACTGTTGCCAAACCCTACCTGCCTGACTATTCTAGTGGTTTATTTTTGGACTGCTTTACTGTTGCCAAACCCTGCCTGCCTGCCTGCCTGCTCTTTTAAGGATCCGATGGACAAGAAGCTGGAGGCTTATTTGAAAAAGATTTATGTTCATCAAGGTCTCTAATGGCAACCTACTGTGTGCATTGCCACCGTGACTAGTAAGGCATCTTTTTGTTTTGATGCCTTGTCTGATTCTCTTCAAGTAGAGACTTCCTTGGATGAAATTCAAGATAGGATTAAAGCTCTTAAGTTGGCCAATTCCTTTATTGCAGATGCCATTTTTCAGGTTGTTAGACCAGGAGCTAAAACTTCTAGTTTTGCTGTCCTAGCCTGCAGGGCGTTATGGTTGGAATCCTGGTCTGCGGACGTTTCCTCTAGTCAAGCTTCAGGCAATTCCTTACAAGGGCAAAACCTTGTTTGGACCCGGGTTGGCAGACATTATCTCTGATATTATGGGTGGAAAAGGGTCTTTTCTACCTCAAGATAAGAAGAATAGGCATAAAGGACATCAGAGTAATTTTCGTTCCTATCATAAATTCAGAGGAAAGCCTTCCGCTTCTTCTTCCAAGCAGGAACAATCCAAGTCTTCTTGGAAACCCAATCAGTATTGGAACAAGGGGAAACAATCAAAGTAACCCACAGATGATTCCAAATCAGCATGAAGCATTTGCCCCCAATCTAGGATCAGGTGGGGGCAGACTTTCTCAGTCCTCTTAAGCCTGGATAAGAGATGTCCAGATCCCTGGACTGTGGACATAGTATCTCAGGGTTGCAAATTGGAATTCAATCACCAGGGAGGAACTCAGAGTTCCTTAGCCATGAAGACGGTTACTCGGATTCTTCAGTTGGCAGAGACCCACAATTCCTGTCTATCTGCCATCCATATTCCAGGAGTAGACAACTGGGAAGTGGATTTTCTGAGCAGACAGACTTTTCATCCCGGGGAGTGGGAACTCCATCCGGAGGTGTTTTCCAGCTTAGTCCTCAAATGGGGGGTGCTAGAGCTAGATCTGATGGCATCCCGTCAGAACACCAAGCTTCCAAGGTACGGTTCAAGGTCAAGAGATCCACAGGCCGTTAGATGCTCTGGCAGTTCCTTGGGTCTTCAGGTTGGCATACCTGTTTCCTCCATTTGCTCTCCTTCCATCAGTTATTGCTCGTATCAGACAGGAGAGGGCATCAGTGATTCTAAATAATAGCCCCTGCATGGCCTCACAGGATCTGATTTGCAGACCTAGTGGAGATGTTATCTCTCCCACCTTGGAGACTACCTCTGAGGATTTAGGGTTCCTTCCTTTATCCAAATCTTGTTTCTCTGAAGCTGACTGCTTGGAGATTAAGCGCTTCTGTCTAAGCATGGTTTTTCTGAGTCGGTCATTGAGACCATGATTCAGGCTCCAAAGTCTGTTACTAGAAAGATTAACCATAAGATATGGCATAAATATCGTTATTGGTGTGAATCCAAGGGCTACTCTTGGAGTAGAATTTGAATTCCTAGAATTTTATCTTTTCTTCAGGAAGGCCTGGAGAAGGGATTGTCATGTCAGTACCCTGAAGGGTCAGATTTCTGCTTTATCTGTTTTACTAAATAAACTTTTGGCGGATGTGCCAGATGTGCAATCTTTTTGCCAGGCCTTGGTCAAAATCAGGCCTGTCTTTAAGTCTGTTGGAAAGAAAAACAAAATTTATGCTTACCTGATAAATGTATTTATTTCCCGATATGGTGAGTCCACGGCCCCAAACTTTATTTTAATACAGCTGTTCTTTTGACTATAATCCCAGGCTCCTCTACACCTTGTGTTTCTCCTTTTTCTCCATTTCCCTTCAGTCAAATGACTGGGGGTTGTGGGTAAGGGAGTGATACTTAGCAGTTTAACTGTGGTGCTCTTTGCCTCCTCCTGCTGGCCAGGAGAGATATTCCCAACAGTAATTACTCATATCCGGAAAGAAAGAAATTTATCAGTTAAGCCTAAATTTTGGGCGGTTTTGGGGTTAGTGTTAGGGTTTTTTGTTTTTTTGGGGGTGTTTTTTTTTTAAATTAGGGCTTGTTTATCTTTTAATGGGCAGCAAAAGACACCATTGCCCATTGCCCATAGAAATGCCCCTTTAGACTTTGTTATTTTTTATAATGTTAGATTTTTTATTTTTTTTGTAGTGTTAGGAATTTATCTAATTTTGTAATTTAGTTTTTTTATTTTTGGTACATTTTTTTTTAAACAGTTATGTTAGGTTTATTTATAGTTTAAGCTTAGGTTTTATCTATTTCACAGGTACGTTTTTATTTATTTGAAGGTAATAATACAAAGGAAGGGAGTGCCAAAAGGCTTAAGTGTCTATCTATATTAAAATTCAACATTTATTGTAATCCAAACAACAAGAAATAGGGTACCATATAAAGGTCAAATATAAAATACACAAATATATAACAGTGCAAATATAAGTGTTATGATGAGAGATATATAGTAAAAAAAGTTTGTGATATTTGTCCTCTACAATGATATCCAAAGTCCCCAAATGAATAGTAACCAGAAGATCCGAGATAAAGTCCTCAAAGGGAAAAGGTGAAAAAATTTAGAAAAATAATAATAAAAAATAATAAAAAAAATTAGTAAAAATAAAAATAGTAGCCTGTGAAAATTAAAACACATAGTGCAATATTGTAAAGATATATGACCAAAACCCTACTAGGCCCTGGTGCGGGCCTTTTTCAAGAATATCAACTGCTAGTATTAATCAGGCTTAATAAGCCGTTAAGAACCAATCACCAAACTACCTTTTCCCGCCAGAATAATGCCCTTACATATTTGTTATACTCTAGATGTAATTTGTATTCATTGCCCTTAATACAAATGGCAGTGAAATCCTTTGCGTGAGTGACTTCGGCAACCATGCAATATTACTACCAGTGTGCAACGTCACTTCCAGTTGTGCCGTTACGTCACTTTAAAATATTTCAAATTAGCTCAAAGTACTTTCAGTACATTCTAAGACAGTTAGGAAGCCTTAAACACCCTAAAAAATGTGTGTTCACTTATGATAAAAATGAACATAACTAAAATAGCTAAAAAGTACGTCAATTAAAAAGCTTTTAGAAACATTAGAAATATATAAATTTACAAGTATACAATATGAGATGATGAAAAATCAGTTATAATGATGAAAAATCAGTTATAATGTATCCGAAGGGGTTAGAGCTTATCTAGTGGTCATAGTACATAAATAAATATTTATTTAAAATGGTTAAAAAAGTGGAATATTTCAACGCTAGCGTTTAGACCTCTGGGATATATGCAATCTATATAAAAAATCCATTTAGCTTCAGCCTGTAGTAGTTTTTTGCCATAGTCTCCACCTCTCCATTGTTTTGGTACCTTGCAGATACCCATATATTTTAGACTTGCATTAGTACCTCCATGTTTTTCTCTAAAATGTTTATACAGTGGGACATCATCCCTATTGTGTTTAATGGTTAGGAGATATTCCCTAATTCTATCTTTTATGCTGCGTGAGGTCTGACCTACATATACAATTTATCAACTATCGATCAGATAAATTACCCCTTTATCTTGACAGCAGATAATGTCATTCATCCTGAAAATCTCTTTACTATTATTAGATAAAAAAGTATCACTTTTAGTCCCATGTTGGCAAGCTTTACACCATCCACAGGGAAATAAACATTTTAGTCTCTTCCCTTTAATATTAGCCTCAAACAATTTTGTTTTAGGTTTTTGTAAACTAGGGGCCAGTATAGAGTTTAGATTTTCACTTTTTCGATAGATGAATTTTGGAACATCACTCAACTTCTCACCCTTGATAGTATCTTGTTTCAGCAGGTGCCAATAATATTTTCAATCAAATTGTGATTTTCATTGTATTTAGTGATAAATAGAATATTAATCTCATCTTTACTTTGAATTTATTTTCTTTATACACCAAGAGAGATTCTCTGTCTATCTTGTTAACAGTTTCAATGGTACTATTCAGTGTATCCTCTGAAAGACCTCTTTCTAGAAATCTGTTTTTTAAAAGTTGTGACTGTTCCATCCATTTATAAGCCTTAGAGCAATTTTTCTTGACCCTAAGTAGTTGCCCTTTGGTATATTTGATTTCCAAGCAGTATGGTGGCAACTTGATTGATGGATGTGATTATTACAGTCAACTTTTTTGAAAAAAGTTGAGGTTTATATTTTACCATTTTCAATCTCAATCTTAAGATCTTGAAATGTAATACTGGTATAACTATATTCATAAGTGAATCTGAGGTTATGTTCATTTCTATTCATCACTTCAATTGTAAATTTGAAATCTTCCTCATCACCTTTCCATATTATAAATATATCATCAATATATCGATGATAGAGGACTAGATCCACGTTCGCTGGGCAACAGTCCCAGAAAATGGTCTCCCATTTTCCCATGTATAGGTTTGCGTAACTAATTTAAACTAAATTTTTTTATGTGCTATGACGACTAGATGAGCTCTAACCCCTTTGGATACATTATAACTGATTTTTTTATCATTATAACTGATTTTTCATCATCTCATATTGTATACTTGTAAATTATTGTACACTTAGGATGTACTAAAAGTACTTTGAGATATTTTGAAATATTTTATTGTATAACTTTAGTAAATAATTTTTTAATTGTATAATTGTATATTTACTATGCACCCAGAGACACGAGCATAGTATATTTTTTATAATCTCTATACTATATGTTTTTAGATTAGTCAAATCCTTGATCTATTTCAAATTGTTATTATACCTAATCCTATTTCTCTAGGATACACTTAGAGTAAGTATCCCAAATAGGAGCATTTTTAGTTAATTAGGCACTACAATTCCCATAAACACTAGCGGCATAACCGGAAGTGACTATGCGGAACAACCAGAAGTGACGTAACAGCACAACTGGAATTAATGTTGCACACCGGTAGTAATTTTGCATGGTTGCCGAAGTCACTTACACAAAGGATTTCATCGCCATTTGTATTAAGGGCAATGAATACAAATTACATGCAGCAACCAGAAATCTATCTCCTACTGATGAGTTCCAAAAAGAACGAAACAGGCTGTCTAGTGAGTGATTTCTGGTTTCTGTTAAAAGGATAGCTGTGTTAAAACAGTATTTTGAAGCAAAAAACTGAGAATTTGCATATCTAATTTGCATATCTTACCCAGAATTCTCTTGTGCATTGGTAACATTGTATATGAGGTATTTCTGGGAAAAAGTGAGCGGGGAATCTTGTCCAGATGTGCTAATTTCCTATGCAAATATTTACATTGATTTAATTTTGAGACATGGAGGATTTTAATTTCAGTTTTTTATCTCCCCCCATAATTTTAATGAATATATATATATATATATATATATATATATATATTAATATAGCACACAGAGAAAGTCCAGCACTAACTTACAAGCTCACAACTAAGATAAAAAGCAGCAATGGAATTGTTAGTTACCGCATCTGGCCAAATGGGAAAAGCCCAGGTACCTCGTCAAGGTCTCTTCCAAAATGAAGTGTGAACAGGCTTATGTAATCTCCCCAAACATATACAAAACACGGGATGGGTCAGCACTCTCAGGCCAGATCGGGTACACATCCTATGACCCTGTAACATGCACAGCCCTGGGTGCAAAACAGCACTCTCAGGAAGCTGCACTGTCACCAGAGCTACAGGCAGTTAACCCCAGGCAGGCCTGGGTGCAAGGCCCAAACAGGGAAAATTACAAAAAAATAATACATGTAAAATTGATACCTTTACCTATATATCTATATATACCTATATATCTATAGGAATAGTTATGCAGGTATAGGTATATACAGATAAATAAATAAATATGAATTTACAATAAAAATGGACATTATGCTGTAAGTGAAGAACATTGGGATGTGAAATACGTACAATAAATATACAGTAAAACACATAACTACATAGATATACTGTATATGTGTGTGTATATATATATATATATATATATATATATATATATATATATATATATACATAAAACCACTAAATCAATAAATCACTATTGAGGGCACTCACAGATCTTGATATACATCTTAATCTTTATTGTAAATATTCTTCCAAACAGTCAGTCATCTTTAGACATGTATGTATCTCAATGTTAAAGGGCCATAATACCCAAATGTTTAAACACTTGAAAGTGATGCAGCATAGCTGTAAAAAGCTGACTAGAAAATATCACCTGAACAGCTCTACGTAAAAAAGAAAGATATTTTACCTCAAAAGTTTCTCAGTAGCCACATCCCATTGTAAAGCACTTATAATCAACAAATCAGTATGTCTGTCCCGGGACAGCGGAAGGAGCGAGCTTTCGTGCACACTCATGTTATTTCCCTATTCAGTGTAAGGAAGTTTACAATGAAATCTCATGAGAATTAAGTGAAATCTCATGAGATCACAGTAAAAAAGTTCATGCCCTCAGCACTGTTGATGCTGATTGGCTGCTGTTCATTTCTTTCTTTATTTTTTTTACCTGCAGCTGGGCAGCAGCTGAGTATAACTTTTTACACAGAACTTACTCTGCTGAGCTGAGATTGTGAGGTAAAATATCTTCCTTTTTTACATAGAGATGCTCAGGTGATATTTCCTGTCAGCTTTTTATAGTTATACTGCATCAATTTCAAGTGAAATAGCATATGAGTATTATGTCCCTTTAAAGCCCTTTGCAGACTTTTTTTTCTAACACCTGAGACCTCATATCTTTGAGCCCTTATAACTTTTGTGTGCAATATTTTTTGAATAATTTTTATTAGACAGTGTTATTGTGAGTGTAATTGTACTTTGTAATGTATTATTGACATTTTGTTAGCAACTTTTTTGTTTTGCAAAACAGTTATCCAGAGCTCTGAAGTCGCTGTAATCATTCTAGGGTATATCGCGATTGTGCTCCAGCGACTGTGTTTACTTTCAACTCGTGATACTAGCGATAAACCCAATGAGCACCAACACCCCTGATAAACTTGATAAAAAATTGATTGTTAAACAGACTGCACAAAAGCATAATTTATATAAGAACTTACCTGATAAATTAATTTCTTTCATATTGGCAAGAGTCCATGAGCTAGTGACGTATGGGATATACAATCCTACCAGGAGGGGCAACGTTTTCCAAACCTCAAAATGCCTATAAATACACCCCTCACCACACCCACAATTCAGTTTAACGAATAGCCAAGTAGTGAGGTGATATAGAAAAAAATCATAACCACTATTAAAAAGGGTGGGCCTCATGGACTCTTGCCAATATGAAAGAAATGGGAGGGAGGGATAAAATAAAAACAGCCATTTTTCACTGAAAAAAATTAATCCACAACCCAAATATAAGTTTTATTCTCATAAATTAAAAGAAAAACTTAAAACATAAGCAGAAGAATCAAACTGAAACAGCTGCCTGAAGAACTTTTCTACCAAAAACTGCTTCTGAAGAAGCAAATACATCAAAATGGTAGAATTTAGTAAATGTATGCAAAGAAGACCAAGTTTCTGCTTTGCAAATCTGATCAACTGAAGCTTCATTCTTAAAAGCCCACGAAGTGGAGACTGATCTAGTAGAATGAGCTGTAATTCTCTGAAGCGGGGCTTGACCCGACTCCAAATAAGCTTGATGAATCAAAAGCTTTAACCACTATGCCAAAGAAACGGCAGAAGCCTTCTGACCTTTCTTAGAACCATAAAAGATAATAAATAGACTAGAAGTCTTCCTAAAATCTTTAGTAGCTTCAACATAATATTTCAAAGCTCTTACCACATCCAAAGAATGTAAGGATCTCTCCAAAGAATTCTTAGGATTAGGACAAAAGAAAGGGACAACAATTTATCTATTAATCTTGTTAGAATTCACAACTTTAGGTAATCATTTAAATGAAGTCCGCAAAACCGCCTTATCCTGATAAAAAATCAGAAAAGGAGATTCACAAGAAAGAGCAGATAATTCAGAAACTCTTCCAGCAGAGAGATGGCCAAAAGGAACAACACTTTCCAAGAAAGTAGTTTAATGTCCAAAGAATGCATAGGCCCAAATGGAGGAGCCTGTAAAGCCTTCAAAACCAAATTAAGACTCCAAGGAGGAGTGATTGATTTAATGACAGGCTTGATACGAACCAAAGCCTGTATAAAACAGTGAATATCAGGAAGCTTAGCAATCTTTTTGTGAAATAAAATGGAAAGAGCAGAGATTTGTCCTTTCAAGGAACTTTCAGACAAACCCTTCTCCAAACCATCCTGAAGAAACTGTAAAATCCTAGGAATTCTGAAAGAATGCCAAGAAAATTTATGAGAAGAACACCATGAAATATAAGTCTTCCAAAATTGATAATAAATCTTTCTAGAAACAGATTTACGAGCCTGTAACATAGTATTAATCACTGAGTCAGAGAAACCTCTATGACTAAGCACTAGGCGTTCAATTTCCATACCTTCAAATTGAATGATTTGAGATCCTAATGGAAAAACGGACCTTGAGACAGAAGGTCCGGCCTTAATGGAAGTGGCCAAGGTTGGCAACTGGACATCCAAACAAAATCCGCATACCAAAACCTGTGAGGCCATGCTGGAGCCACCAGCAACACAATGATTGCTCCATGATGATTTTGGAAATCACTCTTGGAAGAAGAACTAGAGGCAGGAAAATATAAGCAGGTTGGTAACACCAAGGAACTACTAACGCATCCACTGCTTCTGCCTGAGGATCCCTGGACCTGGATAGGTACCTGGGAAGTTTCTTGTTTAGATTAGAAGCCATCAGATCTATTTCTGGAAGACTCCACATCTGAACAACCTGAGAAAACACATCTGGATGGAGGGACCATTCCCCCGGATGTAAAGTCTGACGGCTGAGATAATCCGCTTCCCAAAAGTACAAAAAGAAGGAAAACGGAGCACCAGTGGATGTCCAAGTAGCATTTATTGCCAAATCATGCTACAATAAAATCTTCAAAGCTGAAGTTGAGGTGTACATATATATACATAACATGTACCAATTCCTAGATGTTGAGACAGCAAACGGTTGTCTTTCACTTTCAAAAGATATTGAAGGAAGGAATAAAACTCCAAATAAGAGTGCACTCTATATAACAGAATATTCCCAGATCTGTAGTATTGTTAGGAAACATTTTCCAGTACTATCGGCCGCCGGCGATCAGCTTGGCTCATAATCAAAGGCATGCATAGGTGTAACTTTAAAGATTGTGTAGCCTGTGAGAAAGTGGTATGTGGTGACATGTAAAAGTCAACTGCAACAGGGCAACAGTTTGAAATAAATTCTTGCATTAACTGCAGATCTAAGTTTGTAATCTATTTGATCACCTGTGGCCAGTGTGAGGTACAGTACATAGGTTTAACTAGCCGGGAGGTACGGTCCCAAATCAGGGAACACCTCTCTACCATCAGAATTGCTAGATCCAGTACTCCCTTAGTGCAACACTTCACACAGGTACATAACAAGAACAAAGATAGCTTCAAATGGACAACTATTGAGAAGTTACCCATATTTTCGAGGGGAGGAGATAGAGAAAAGACTTTGGGAAAACAGGAGGTGTTCTGGATCTTCAAGATGAAGACCAGAATACCCTCTGGTTTGAACTCCTCCTATGACCTAATTAATTATTGGTAACACGAGTTCATTACACACACACTTTCAGATATATCCGTATACACTGTACTTCAGGTGAACTAATTGGTAAAACAAATATAGTCTCTCTGAAAATATGACTTGCTTCTAACAAGTAATACTAGAGGTATTTAGAACTCTAGCAAGTACAATCAACAGGCAGTATACAGTGACAGTAATTTTGTAAGTTAATTTGGAAAATAAATCCAGACACTGAGACTACACCATTTGTTCCAATAGGCGTCTATGGAAGCAGTATAATATTAAGAAAATAGCATGACAGGCTGTCTAATACAAAATTAATGGTATTAAGAACCATTACAGCCATTCACTGTTTGATAAGACAGGTAATTTTCTGTGTATATATATTACTTGCAACACATTGCAACATATATTGTTTTCATATTATGAACTAGTCTGAAATACACAGATACAATGTCATTTGTTTCAAATTGTGTAGTTTACTGTGTGCATATGTTCAAAGGTATTGTATTGCATAAGTGACCTTGGATTGGTTTATACGGTTGACCAATGGGAGGAAGGCCCTTCAAATAGGGCGCTGGTTTTAAAATTTTTATGCAGCTAAGACTACGGCTACTAAGCCGAAACGCGTCAGCTGTTGTACTACCTTCCTCCCAGTGAAAGCCAACCATTTGCTATCTCAACATCTAGGAATTGGAACATGTTATGTATATATATGTACACCTGAACTTCAGCTTTGAAGATTTTATCGTAGCATGATTTGACAATAAATTCTACTTGGACATCCACCGGCGCTCCGTTTTCCTTCTTTTTGTACTTTATCACTTTGAATTCCAAATACAGTGAGCACGGAGACATGCAGAGAGAAAATTGACTTCGGAGATCGGATTGGCCGAGAAGGACGTGAGTGTTTGTGATGTCCAAAGCGAGGATAGGCTGCACGCGTCTGAAGAGGGCGTGGTCTATGGACGATCACAGAGCAGCGTGAAGAGTTCTCGTGGAGAAAGAAACAAACAGGAATCGGTAGATCTATATGACTACAAGTAATCAAAGACGTAGGAGTGACAAGGGTCCAATTTATAAGACCACACCCCAGGACCGGACGCAGTAAGTCAGCTAGTACCGCTAAAAAATTTTGGGTTACACACTCATAACATTGTCCAGATTTTAGCTTTTGATCACTTGATCAAAATTGATATAGGCCAGATAGATACACTATAAGCAGAGAGTGTGAGAACTTTTGGCATTTTGGACTGTGAGTCCCACCCTGATGATTGACATATGCCATTGTTGAGATTTTCTCTGTCTGAAAACAAATGAATGGTTCTCTCTTCAACAGAAGCCAAATCTGAAGATCCCTGAAAATCTCATGGAGTTCCAAAATATTGATTGGTAATGTGGTAAGGTGACCCTTGTCTGAGGAATCAAAGAACTTTTTGGTAAATTGATCCTCCAACCATGTTTTCGAAGAAACAACACTAGTTGATTCATGTGGGATTCTGCAGAATATGAAGACTGAGCTAGTACCAAGATATCATCCAAATATGGAAATACTGCAATACCCCGCTCTCTGATTACAGAGAGTAGGGCACCGAGAACCTTTGAAAAGATTATTGGAGCTGTCGCTAGGCCAAAAGGAAGAGCGACAAATTGGTAATGTTTGTCTAGAAAAGAGAATCTCAGAAACTGATAATGATCTGGAGGAATCGGAATATGAAGATATGCATCCTGTAAGTCTATTGTGGACATATAATGCCCATGCAGAACAAAAGGCAGAATAGTCTCTATAGTCACCAGTTTGAAAGTTGGTACACTTATGTAACGATTCAAAATTTTAAGATCCAGAACTGGTCTGAATGAATTTTCTTTCTTTGGGACAATGAATAGATTTGAATAAAACCCCAAACCCTGTTACTGAAACGGAACCGGCATGATTACCGCTGAAAACTCCAGGTCTGAGACACACTTCAGGAAAGCCTGAGCCTTACTGGATTTGCTGGAATGCATGAGAGAAAATATCTTCTCACAGGAGGTCTTACTCTGAATCCTATTCAGTACCCCTGAGAGACAGTACTCAGAATCCATTGATTTTGGACCGAATTTGTCCAAACATCCTTGAAAAATCTTAATCTGCCCCCTACCAGCAGAGCTGGAATGAAGGCCGCACCTTTATGTGGACTTGGGGACTGGCTTTGGTTTCTTAAATGGCTTAGATTTATTCCAATTTAAAGACGATTTCCAACTGGAAACAGATTCCTTGGGGGAAGGATTAGGTTTCTGTTCCTTAATTTGTCAAAAGGAACTAAAACGGTTAGAAGCTTTAGATTTACCCTTAGGTCTTTTATCCTGAAGCAAAAAAACTCCCTTCCCCCCAGTGACAGTTGAAATAATCAAATCAAACTGAGAACCAAATAACTTATTACCTTGGAAAGAAAGAGATAGCAATCTAGACTTAGAAGTCATATCAGCATTCCAAGATTTAAGCCACAAAGCTCTTCTAGCTACAATAGCTAAAGATATAGATTTAACATCAATTTTGATTATATCAAAAATGGCATCACAAATAAAATGATTAGCATGTTGAAACAAGCGAACAATGCTAGAAGAATCAGAATTCAATTCTTGTTGCGCTAATTTTTCCAACCAAAAAGTTGATTGCAGCTGCAACATCAGCCAAAGAAATTGCAGGCCTGAGAGGATGACCAGAATATAAATAGGCTTTCCTTAGATAAGATTCAAGTTTGCTATCTAAAGGAGCTATAAAAGAAGTACTATTTTCCATAGGAATAGTAGTACATTTAGCAAGAGTAGAGAAAGCCCCATCAACTTTGGGGATCTTTTCCCAAAACTCCAATGTAACTGCTGACAAAAGAAACAATTTTTTAAACCTTGAAGAAGGAATAAAAGAAGTACCAGGCCTATTCCATTTCTTAGAAATCATATCAGAAATAGCATCAGGAACTGGAAAAAAAACCTCTGGAGTAACCACAGGAGGTTTATAAACAGAATTTAAACCTTTACTAGTTTTAGTATCAAGAGGATTAGTTTCCTCAATATCCAATGTAATAAACACTTCTTTAACAAAGAATGGATATACTCAATTTTAAATTAATAAGTAGATTTGTCAGTGTCAATATTTGAGGAAGGATCTTCTGAATCAGATAGATCCTCATCAGAGGAGGATCATTCAGTATTTTGTCAGTCATTTGAAATTTCATCAATTTTATGAGAAGTTTTAAAAGACCTTTAACGTTTATTAGAAGTCGGGATGGCAGACAAAGCCTTCTGAATAGAATCAGCAATAAATTATTTTAAATTCACAGGTATATCTTGTACATTAGATGTTGAAGAAACAGCAACAGGCAATGTACTATTACTGATGGATACATTCTCTGCATGTAAAAGTTTATCATGACAACTATTACAAACCACAGCTGAAGATATAATCTCCACAAGTTTACAACAAATGTATTTAGCTTTGGTAGAACTGTTATCAGGCAGTAGGGTTCCAACAGTGATTTCTGAGACAGGATCAGATTGAGATATCTTGCAAATTTAAGAGAAAAAACAACATATAAAGCAAAATTATCAATTTCCTTATATGGCAGTTTCAGGAATGGGAAAAAAATGCAAACAGCATAGCCCTCTGATAGAGATAAAAGGCAAGAGGCATATAGGAATGGGGTTTTAAATAATGAAAATATTTGACGCCAAGTATGATGCACAACAAACAGAGAAAAAAAATTGCCGCTTAACAACATCGGAAATGACATACTCGCGTCATTGAAGACGCAAACCCTGTGAAAGGACTCGGTGTCGACTAAGATGCCGGAAATGACGAATGACGCAATATACTTTGGCATTTTGCGTTCTTGCGAGCCTAATTCTGCCCGCGAATTTAAAATGACAGTCAATTGAAAAAAGACTATACCCCAGGTAAGAAATAATTTTTTCCTAAAAAATGCATTTCCCAGATATGAAACTGACAGTCTGCAAAAGGAAATATACTGAAACCTGAATCATGGCAAATATAAGTACAATACATATATTTAGAACTTTATATAAATACATAAAGTGCCAAACCATAGCTGAGAGTCTCTTAAGTAATGAAAATATACTTACCAAAAGACACCCATCCACATATAGCAGATAGCCAAACCAGTACTGAAATGGTTATCAGTAGAGGTAATGGAATATGAGAGTATATCGTCAATCTGAAAAGAGAGGTAGGAGATGAATCTCTACGACTGATAACAGAGAACCTATAAAATAGATCCCCGGTAGGATGACCATTGCATTCAATAGGTGATACTCCCTTCACATCCCCCTGTCATTTACTGCACTCTGAGAGGAACCAGGCTTCAACCTGCTGAGAATCGCATATCAATGTGGAAATCTTAGCACAAACTTACTTCACCACCTCCATAGGAGGCAAAGTTTGTAAAACTGAATTGTGGGTGTGGTGGGGGGTGTATTTATAGGCATTTTGAGGTTTGGGAAACTTTGCCCCTCCTGGTAGGATTGTATATCCCATACGTCACTAGCTCATGGACTCTTGCCAATTACATGAAAGAAATAAAGAATGGTCAATAGAAACTGATCTTATTAAACGGTAAACTAATTTTATAAAGCATTTTCACACATATTGAATTTATGTTTGAATTTGACTGGGAAGAGTATATGACTCTTATCATTGGCTCACCTGATGAGTTCATTTAGCTTCCAGTAGTGTGTTGCTGCTCCTTCAATAAAAGATACCAATAGAATTAAGAAAAAATACAATAGAAGTAATTTTAATAAGTGCATGCTTTACCAGAATCACGAATGAGAACAATTGGGTTTCATGTCCCTTTAATGGTTTCATATTTTAATCTTTGATCACACATATAAGAGACAGGGCTTGCAATTTCTTTATGTCTTTTAAGGGGAATAGGGCAATTCAGCTATTGTACCCAGAGAGATCAGTTAGAGCTTGGTCACAAAACCTAAAATGACAATGAATGCATTTGGTTAAACAGCTTGCTGTATTGGAATGTGGACTTTTTCATATATTATTAGAAAAAGTCATCAACCAGAATAGACTGCACCCTGATCTTAACCTTTCTGAGTACCTCCCTGTATTTGTATATTTAACAGTGCTATCCAGAATCACGCTTAGCATAAAAACCTGTGTGAAATAGGGGCACCCACTAATCAATATTACACATATGGCAGAAGTAAAACACGTTTGTCACATACTTGACACATCCCCAGACATATTAATTGTTGCAGGAAACAATATGGGCTTACAATTTTTTTAAAGTGACGGTCTACTCCAGAATTTTTTATGTTTGAAAAGATAGACAATCCCTTTATTACCTATTCCCCAGTTTTGCATAACCAGCATGGTTATATTAATACACTTTTTACCTCATGTGATTACCTTGTATCTAAGCCTCTGCAGACTGCCTCCTTATTTTAGTTCTTTTGACAGACTTGCATTTTAGCAGCACCCTCTCATAAGTAACTCCATGGACGTGAGCACAATTTGATCTATATGGCACACGTGAACTAGTGCCCTCTAGCTGCGAAAACCCTTTAAATGCATTGAGATAAGAGGCTGCCTTCAAGGGCTTAGAATATATGAGCTAGATTTAGCTTTTAAAAAAGAATACCAAGAGAACAAAGCAAATTTAATGATAAAAGTGAATTGGAAAGCTGTTTAAAATTACATGCCCTATCTGAATCATGAAGGTTTAATTTTGACTAGACTGTCCCTTTAAAAAAAAATGAGGCAGCCATATTGTCTGCAATTGCTAATCAAAAAACACATGGAAGTGTATTTGTAACTGAATTATTTGCCTAATTACACTATAAAATGTTTCCTTCTAGTTGCTGGGGAACTCCATTGTTAACAATAAGGCAAACAGAGGCAACAAACAGAAAATAATATCTACAATTTATGGGACTGATTTTTCCTCATAGCGACCAGCAAAATCAGTTCCATATATGTGTACATATTTTTTTTTTTTTTTAATAAAAATGAATAATTAGCTAATTACAAACTTTCATGATACAAACCTTTAAAAGGCTCTCAGTTGAAAATGGATAGTAAAATATGGTTTTCATGTGAAGCTATAAACTTGCACATGTGACAACATAAACGTTCTTATGGTTTTCATGCAAAGCTAGAAAATAAAAAGGGACATTGAGGTCAAAATTAAACTTTCATGAATCAGAGTATGCAATTGAAAAAAGTTCCAATTTATTCTCTTCTTTTAATGTGCATTCTTTCTGAGGCACCAACTAAGCATGTTCACAGTATATACATAATTGAGACTTTGATTGGCAGACATGATATAAGGGAGAAGAAAATGAAAGGAAACTGAAATTTACAACTCATTTGAAATTTAAAAGGATACTAAATCCAAAAATGGTCCGGCTCCTAAACTTCCATTCCTGCTTTTTTAAATAAAGATAGCAAGAGAACAAAGAAAAATTGATAATAGGAGAAAATTAAAAAGTTGCTTAAAATTGCATGCTCTATCTGAATCATAAAATAAAAAAATTGGGTTTAGTATCCCTTTAAAGTAAGTGTTATTGCCTTGTCTTTTTACTGTGCATTTGTTGATTATTATTATTATTATTCTTTATTTATAAAGCGCCGACAGATTCCGCAGCACTGTTCATAGGTAACAAAGATAAAAGGACAGTACAATATGAGACACCAGACAAAATTTAACAAACAAATACAGGAGGAATTGGGAGCCCTGTTCCCGTGGGAACTTACAATCTAAATGGGTAGGAGGGTGAGAAACAGGAGGTGGGGACTGCAAAGGTGGGAATGATGTTAGCGTGAAGTTAGATGAGGGCAACTATTAGGCAAGTGGAATTCATTAGCTACTGATTTGGTTATAGGCTTCCCTGAACAAGAAGGTCTTTAGGGAGCGTTTAAAGGAGGAGAGGTTGGGGGAAAGTCTGACAGCACGAGGAAGTGCGTTCCAGAGGGTTGGTGCCGCACGAGAGAAGTCCTGTAGTCTAGCATGAGAGGAGGTGATGGTAGAAGAGGCAAGGAGCAGATCGTTGTTGGATCTTAGGGGACGGGCTGGAGTATATTTGTTGATGAGTGAGGACAGGTATGGGGGGGCTGCATTGGTAAGGGCTTTGTAGGTCAAAGTGAGAATTTTGAATTTAATTCTGCTGTGAATGGGGAGCCAGTGAAGGGACTCACAGAGGGGTGCGGCAGATACAGAGCGTCGGGAGAGGTGGATTAGCCTAGCAGAGGCATTTAGGATGGATTGAAGGGGGGAGAGGCGGGAGAGAGGAAGGCCAGTTAGTAGGTTGTTACAGTAGTCAAGCTGGGAAATTACTAGGGAATGGATTAGCTGTTTAGTAGTTTCAGCACTCAGAAAAGGACGAATTTTGGAGATATTGCGTAGGTGGTTGCGACAGGATGAAGAGAGCGATTGGATGTGGGGTATGAAGGACAGATTGGAGTCGAGTGTAACTCCAAGGCAGCGGACTTGGGGTGATGGGGAGATAGTGGTGTCACTGACAGTGATAGTAAAGTTAGAAACTGGAGTAGAATTAGTTGGGGGGATTAGAAGAAGCTCAGTCTTGGACATGTTGATTATGCAATTCTACTTTATTTAATTGCCTTTTAAATTTCACCATGCACTGGAAGACCAGTGATTAAAATTTAATTTGGCACATCTCACCTTTTAACTTTCTGATTAAACCTATTATTTATATATTTAGTCCAAAATCTTCTCTGAAAAGTATTCTTTTAAGTTTCAAAACGGTTTATTTTAATGCGACTCTAAATACAAGATTGTCTTTTCAGCAATGTAATAGTTAATAGGCAAAAAAAGAAAAAAGCTTTAATTTGCAATTCATTAAAATGCATTGATACTGCTAAGGATGTAAACTGTAACAGCTGTTAACTTCCTGCATGAATAATTTTAATCAAAGATAAGCTTAGATTTGGATTTTATGATTTTAATAACAAATGTATACGTCACTCCATGTTTTGGGGGGTGGGGGGTAATAGATGAATCCAAATTTGAACAGGAACTTCTGATTTTGTGAAGAAAGACATTCACTGGAGAATAACTGAACCAACATCCTGCCATCTATTATCTCACCCAATTAATAGGTTTCCTTGTAATTCTGTTCTGACCAGTGACAAACATACAGGGAACTAATAAAGAATACGCACATGGCCCTATTTACAGAAAAGGCAAAATTAGCACAATATCTGCAGATAAATATAGGAGATAAAGGTGAGTTTCCATTATTTTGTTTGCACAAACAGAACATTGACTTACCAGTAATTGAGTCTGCAGGTCTATTGTTAGAGAAACAGGTCATAGCACGCACAAGGGGAACATCTCAAAAGATTAGTTTTTTTTTTAAAAAGGAGAACATTGTTTTCCTGCTATCAACAGAAAGGTAAATGATGCTGTTCTATATGATTGAATCCCAATAAATTGTTATTTAATCACTTAAAATTCCGGCCAATAAGAAGACAATTTGCTTTGTGACATATTTTGCTTTAACGTATTTGGGCTATTTGTATATACTTAACTCACTGTTTGTCAGAAAAAGGAGAATGACAAGAAAATATGTATATATTCTAGACAATTTTGTTTGCTGTCCTATTAAAGCCTATTTTGATTTGCCAACATATGGTAGATTACAAGTGGAGCGGTATTTTGCATTTTTATAGCGAAAACTCTGATAGGATTTTAATTTTTGTGCTAGCTGGGTTGCGCTGGTATTACAAGTTGAAAGTAAGCTGTTTTTTCCCCAGCGGTAACCCAAATCGTGCTTAAAGTATTTAAAATCGTGATTGCATTTTCGCATTACCCCATAGAAGTCAATGAAGAAAAAAAAGTTGGAAAAAAGAAACACCCCACTCTCGCGAAAACACCCATCACATATTCTCATTAGCACTAAGCCGACATGAAAATATGAATATTTCATATTCCAATGTTCTTTACATAACATATATATATATATAGATGATTATATATAGATATAGATATACACTGTACAGATAAGAATATCTATTTAAAAACAAATAGAACATATTCTGCTATGTGAAGAACATTGGAATGTGAACTATTTACAGTAAATACACAGTATAAGACTTTATTAAATATGAGTATTGCCTAAATATGATTTTACATGTTTTCATCTACTTAATGGCAAAAGGCTGTAATGCACTTATATATATGTATATATGTGTGTACATACATATTATTGTTTTTATATGTGTTATATGTCTGTAAATACTTATATACACATATAAATACATTAATTTATATGAAGCGCATGTGCTCATGCGCGAAACGCGTAAGATAGGAGCTCACCTTGTGTCCTAATGAAGCCTGCTCCTAATAAACCTTGTTTATCCACTTCAAGACTCAGCTTTCCTTTTTCCTCATATATATATATATATATATATATATATATATATATACTGTATAAATACACATACATATAGATCATTAGACATGTACAGTATATGTATGTATGTATCTCAATGTTAAAGCCCTTCAGCTGCTTTGTTTTTCTAACACCCGAGATCTCACATCTTAAAGGGACACGAAACCCAATTTTTTTCTTTCATGATTTAGAAAGAGCATGCACTTTTAAATAACTTTCTAATTTACTTCCGTTATCTATTTTGCGTCATTCTCTTGATATCCGTTGCTGAAAAGCATATCTAGATAGGCTCTGTAGCTGCTGATTGGTGGCTGCACATAGATGCCTCATGTGATTGGCTCATCAATGTGCATTGCTATTTCTTCAGCAAAGGATATCTAAAGAATGAAGCAAATTAGATAATAGAAGTAAATTGGAATGTTGTTTAAAATTGTATTCTCTATCTGAATCATGAAAGAAAACTTTTGGGTTTAGTGTCCCTTTAAAGCCCTTATAACTTTTGTGTGCAATATTTTTTGTGAATAATTTTTATTAGACAGTGTTAATATGAGTGTAAGTATACTTTGTAATGTATTGTTGAAGTGTTTAGTGCAACTTTTTAATTTCGCAAAACAGTTAACCACAGCTCTGAGATTGCGGTAAGGATTCTAGCAAAAATTAAGATCAGCGCAATTGAAAGGGGCTCAAACGATCGTCACTTCTGAGTCATCTCACAACCCTGTATGGAAGTGTTTTAAAAGTTAAAGAAGTGTTGACTGTTTTGGCCGGTAAGGGAATGGAGCTCACCTTTAAAAAACGTAATCCCTCAAAAAAGTTTTAAAAATAATGTGATATAAGGTGCGCAATCTGAATTGCTGATTCCAAGTTAATAATCTGATAAAAGTATATAAAATAAATAATAGATATAAATATAAAAACTTATAATATGTGCATGTGGGCAACCAGTATACTATATACTCCTGTTATTAAAATGTAACAAAAACACTTTCAGTATATATATAAATTTATTACAATAAAATTGTTAAAAACAGATGAGTTTCAAAGCAAATAAATACATTCAGTAGTGGATTAAATGGAATCGACACCGGTGTCGACAATATATGTATCTATGTGTGATGATATTGAACTCTAAATAAAGTTCGCGGATGGCACATAGTTCATGTATATCACACCAAAAACAAATAGTCAAATCAACGACAATATATAGGCTACAATGATGTATAGGTGGCAGCAATATGTTACAAAAGTATTTGAATTGTAAGCAACAAAAGCATCAAAAGCATATATGCAGCTACAATGTTTCTGCGACAATGGTATGTAAGCTGCAACAAAATATAAGCGGCTGTGTTTATGCAACAAAATTATGGCCAATGTTCACTAGAAAGGTGATAATTAGTCCTTAACAAATTTCTTAAATGTCCCACGGTTAATTAATCAGATTTTCAGGATGTGTAGTAGTAATTGATACATATGTATTTCTTCGGCTTAGTAGCCCAAAACAGTACCTGATAGTGTTCTGTGTGGATACACTACTGGATGTGGTAAGAAAGAGGGTCTCCAAGTCCTTCAAAAGGATCCAGCATGCAGTCTCACTGGATTATCTACAGTGTCCCCTCTCTTTGCTGCGCTCTGTGTGTTTGTTCCGGTCCTTGCTGGTACAGCGGTTTCGCTTACGAGCGTCTTTATTGTGTGTCTCCACCTCCTCTCCGCGGTCAGTATGTATACCGCTTGTCTCTCTGGGGTGGCGATCCTTGCTGGTATAGTGGATCCGTTTGGGGCGTCTTTGCTGTAAATGTAAAGTTAGTATGCCGCTTGTCTTACTGAGGTGGCGGTTTTGAGCTGGGATTTGAGTCCGGGAGTGTTCAAACGTTTATCACTCCACACCTTGTCTCCTCAATCGATATATCGGGTATCAACGCGTTTCGGCTAGAAAGCCTTTCTCAAGATACCTGGTGTGCTGATCTCCGGCTATTTAAAGCCGGCTTTATTTACGTCACCTAATTATTTAACCCTTCAAGTTGTTCCGCTGTGTATTTGGGCAGTATGCCTATAATAGCTACATGAAACCACCGTATGAAGTGCTGAGACAGCAGCAGTGTGTTCCGTATAACAAGTATATGACTGTAGTGATCAAATGGCACAAACAGCTACAGGAAGCTGCATTCAACGTAAATAAAGCCGGGCAGTCAGTCACAATAATTAATGTTGCTATCTTTTAGTTCCCCAGTTCTGATTCTTTTGTTTACCTGGCAACTACAACCCCTAATTAAGAAAATGTAAAATGATTTTATTAGCAAATTTATTTAAAAATTTGAATTAGAATTTGATTTAAACAAGTTATAGGGATATGGATACCAAAAAATGTCTTTTGTGATTCAGACAGAGCATACAAATTTAAAAAAAGTTACCAATTAACTTCTATTATCAAATTTGCAATGCTACAATGGTATTCTTTGTTGAAGAGATACCTAATCAACGGCTAGATTTAGAGTTTGGCGCTAGCCGTCAAAACCAGCGTTAGAGGCTCCTAACGCTGGTTTTGGGCTACCGCTGGTATTTAGAGTCAGTCAGGAAAGGGTCTAACGCTCACTTTGCAGCCGCGACTTTTCCATACCGCAGATCCCCTTACGTCAATTGCGAATCCTATCTTTTCAATGGGATCTTTCTAACGCCGGTATTTAGAGTTGTGGCTGAAGTGAGCATTAGAAATCTAACAACAAAACTCCAGCCGCAGAAAAAAACCAGGAGTTAAGAGCTTTCTGGGCTAACGCCGGTTCATAAAGCTCTTAACTACTGTGCTCTAAAGTACACTAACACCCATAAACTACCTATGTACCCCTAAACCGAGGCCCCCCACATCGCCGCCACTCTATTAAAAAATTTTAACCCCTAATCTGCCGACCGCACACCGCCGCCACCTACGTTATCCCTATGTACCCCTAATCTGCTGCCCCTAACATCGCCGACACCTACATAATATTTATTAACCCCTAATCTGCCACCCCCGCTATCGCTGACACCTGCATATTTTTTTAACCCCTAATCTGCCGCTCCGTACACCGCCGCAACCTACATTATACCTATATACCCCTAATCTCCTGCCCCTAACACAGCCGACCCCTATATTATATTTATTAACTCCTAATCTGCCGCCCCCAACGTCGCCTCCACCTACCTACAATTATTAACCCCTAATCTGCTGACCGGACCACACCGCTACTATAATAAATGTATTAACCCCTAAAGCTAAATCTAACCCTAACACTAACACCCCCCTAACTTAAATATAATTTAAATCTAACGAAATAAATTAACTCTTATTAAATAAATTATTCCTATTTAAAGCTAAATATTTACATGTAAAATAAACCCTAATATAGCTACAATATAAATAATAATTATATTGTAGCTATTTTAGGATTAATATTTATTTTACAGGCAACTTTGTAATTATTTTAACCAGGTACAATAGCTATTAAATAGTTAATAACTATTTAATAGTTACCTAGTTAAAATAATTACAAAATTACCTGTAAAATAAATCCTAACCTAAGTTACAATTAAACCTAACACTACACTATCAATAAATTAATTAAATAAAATACCTACAATTACCTACAATTAAACCTAACACTACACTATCAATTAATTAATTAAATACAATACCTACAAATAAATACAATGAAATAAACTAACTAAAGTACAAAAAATAAAAAAGAACTAAGTTACAAAAAATAAAAAAATATTTACAAACATTAGAAAAATATTACAACAATTTTAAACTAATTACACCTACTCTAAGCCCCCTAATAAAATAACAAAGACCCCAAAAATAAAAAAATGCCCTACCCTATTCTAAAATTAAAATAGAAAAGCTCTTTTACCTTACCAGCCCTGAAAAGGGCCCTTTGCGGGGCATGCCCCAAAGAATTCAGCTCTTTTGCCTGTAAAAAGAAAACATACAATCCCCCCCCCAACATTACAACCCACCACCCACATACCCCTAATCTAACTCAAACCCCCCTTAAATAAACCTAACACTAAGCCCCTGAAGATCTCCCTACCTTGTCTGCACCACGCCGGGTTCACCGATCGATCCAGAAGAGCCTCCGATGTCTTGATCCAAGCCCAAGCGGGGGGCTGAAGATGTCCATGATCCGGCTGAAGTCTTCATCCAAGCGGGAGCTGAAGAGGTCCATGATCCGACTGAAGTCTTCTATCAAGCGGCATCTTCAATCTTCTTTCTTCCGAATCCATGTTCATCCCGCCGACGCGGAACATCCATCTTCACCGACGACTTCCCGACGAATGACGGTTCCTTTAAGGGACGTCATCCAAGATGGCGTCCCTCGAATTCCGATTGGCTGATAGGATTCTATCAGCCAATCGGAATTAAGGTAGGAAAATTCTGATTGGCTGATGGAATCAGCCAATCAGATTCAAGTTCAATCCGATTGGCTGATCTGATCAGCCAATCAGATTGAGCTCGCATTCTATTGGCTGATCGGAACAGCCAATCGGATTGAACTTGAATCTGATTGGCTGATTCCATCAGCCAATCAGAATTTTCCTACCTTAATTGCGATTGGCTGATAGAATCCTATAAGCCAATCGGAATTCGAGGGACGCCATCTTGGATGACGTCCCTTAAAGGAACCGTCATTCGTCGGGAAGTCGTCGGTGAAGATGGATGTTCCACGTCGGCGGGATGACCATGGATCCGGAAGAAAGAAGATTGAAGATGCCGCTTGATAGAAGACTTCAGCCCGATCATGGACCTCTTCAGCTCCCGTTTGGATGAAGACTTCAGTCGGATCATGGACCTCTTCAGCTCCCGCTTGGATCAAGACTTCAGCCGGATCATGGACATCTTCAGCCCCCCGCTTGGGCTTGGATGAAGACTTCAGAGGCTCCTCAGGACCGATCGGTGAACCCGGTGTGGTGAAGACAAGGTAGGGAGATCTTCAGGGGCTTAGTGTTAAGTTTATTTAAGGGGGGTTTGGGTTAGATTAGGGGTATGTGGGTGGTGGGTTGTAATGTTGGGGGGGTATTGTATGTTTTTTTTACAGGCAAAAGAGTTGAATTCTTTGTAGCATGCCCCGCAAGGGCCCTTTTCAGGGCTGGTAAGGTAAAAGAGCTTTTCTATTTTAATTTTAGAATAGGGTAGGGCATTTTTTTATTTTGGGGGTCTTTGTTATTTTATTAGGGGGCTTAGAGTAGGTGTAATTAGTTTAAAATTGTTGTAATATTTTTCTAATGTTTGTAAATATTTTTTTATTTTTTGTAACTTAGTTCTTTTTTATTTTTTGTACTTTAGTTAGTTTATTTCATTGTATTTATTTGTAGGTATTGTATTTAATTAATTTATTGATAGTGTAGTGTTAGGTTTAATTGTAGATAATTGTAGGTATTTTATTTAATTAATTTATTGATAGTGTAGTGTTAGGTTTAATTGTAACTTGGGTTAGGATTTATTTTACAGGTAATTTTGTAATTATTTTAACTAGGTAGCTATTAAATAGTTATTAACTATTTAATAGCTATTGTACCTGGTTAAAATAATTACAAAGTTGCCTGTAAAATAAATATTAATCCTAAAATAGCTACAATATAATTATAATTTATATTGTAGCTATATTAGGGTTTATTTTACAGGTAAGTATTTTGATTTAAATAGGAATAATTTATTTAATAAGAGTTAATTTATTTAGTTGTATTTAAATTATATTTAAGTTAGGGGGTGTTAGGGTTAGACTTAGCTTTAGGGTTTAATACATTTATTATAGTAGCGGTGTGGTCCGGTCGGCAGATTAGGGGTTAATAATTGTAGGTAGGTGAAGGCGACGTTGGGGGCGGCAGATTAGGGGTTAATAAATATAATATAGGGGTTGGCGGTGTTAGGGGCAGCAGATTAGGGGTACATAGGTATAATGTAGGTTGCGGCGGTGTACGGAGCGGCAGATTAGGGGTTAATAATAACATGCAGTGGTCAGCGATAGCGGGGCGGCAGATTAGGGGTTAATAAGTGTAAGGTTAGGGGTGTTTAGACTCGGGGTACATGTTAGGGTGTTAGGTGCAGACATAGGAAGTGTTTCCCCATAGGAAACAATGGGGCTGCGTTAGGAGCTGAACGCTGCTTTTTTGCAGGTGTTAGGTTTTTTTTCATCTCAAACTGCCCCATTGTTTCCTATGGGCGAATCGTGCACGAGCACGTTTTTGAAGCTGGCCGCGTCCGTAAGCAACGCTGGTATTTAGAGTTGCAGTGGCGGTAAATTATGCTCTACGCTCCTTTTTTGGAGCCTAACGCACTGAAAACCCAGCCATTCTGTGAACTCTAAATACCAGCGGTATTTAAAAGGTGCGGCCAAAAAAAAGCCAGCGTTAGCTACGCGGGTCGTTACCGACAAAACTCTAAATCTAGCCGCAGGTGTCTAGGGCACTACATGACAGGAAATTGTGCTGGCATTTAGTGCTATAGACTATAGTGCTGCAGACACGTGTACCAAAAGAACAAATAAAATTTGATAATAAAATAAATTAGAAAGTTCCTTAAAGGGACACGAAACCAATTTTTTTTCTTTAATGATTCAGATAGAGCATGCAATTTTAACCAACTTTCTAATTTACTCCTATTATCAAATTTTCTTTTTTCTCTTGCTATCTTTATTTAAAAAGCAGGAAGAGAGGGGGATCCTATGTGGGATACATGTTTGTAAAGGGATGTGGGAGTGGGAGGTGTTTTGCTAATGAGGGGGGGCAGCTACACTAAAAAAGTGGGTTTTTAATTTTTTCCAAAAATCAGCAATAATTTAAAGCAAATCGGGTTCTAGCAGACAGCTGCCATTACCTAAGATAGCAGCAAATAGGTAGAGAAGGGAGGGTTAGAGAGCTGTTTGGGGGGGCTCAGAGAGGTTGGGTGGTAAGGGGGGATCCTATAATGCAAAAATTATATAATAAAAAAAAACTTTTATTTTAGTACTGGCAGACTTTCTGCCAGTGCTTAAGATGGCGGTGACAATTGTGAGGTGGGGGAGGGAAGAGAGCTATTTGAGAGGGATCAGGGAGGGATAAGGGGGTGGAATGTGTCAGGTGGGAGACTGATCTCTACACTAAAGCTAAAATTAATCCTACAAGCTACCTAATTAACCCCTTCACTGCTGGGCATAGCAAGTGTGGTGCTCAGCTGCATTTAGCGGCCTTCTAATTACCAAAAAGCAATGCCAAAGCCATATATGTCTGCTATTTCTGAACAAAGGGGATCCCAGAGAAGCATTTACAACCATTTGTGCCATAATTACACAAACTGTTTGTTAATAATAATTTCAGTAAGAACCTAAAGTTTGTGAAAAAGTGAACAATTTTTTTTTTATTTGATCGCATTTGGCGGTGAAATGGTGGCATGAAATATACCAAAATGGGCCTAGATCAATAGTTTTGGTTGTCTACTAAAAAAAATATATCCATGTGAAGGGTTATTCAGGGATTCCTGAAAGATATCAGTGTTACACTGGCTGCATTCGGGCAGTGCTCCAAGCGAACTGGGACTCACTTGGAGCGTTTTCCTCACACTTGTGAGATGCCTGGCATTTTTTGAGCTCTCTGTTGACGTAATTCCCAGCGCTTCCAGCGTGCTGGAAAAGCTGGGACTTTTCAGTGTTGCTGTGGAGGCTGCCATGTTTTTATAAGCAGCAGAGGAGGGACAGGTGAGGCGGATAAGTCTGACAGCAGCATTTAGTACAGGGCAAAGTGGAGATAGGTTAAGTAACCTATCTGCACGTTAAGTAACCTATCTCCACTTTGCCCTGTACTAAATGCTTCTGTCAGGCTTATCCCATGTTATGCTGAGAATTGTTTCCCCAGTGTCTCTTGTTTCCCCTACCTCTCGGCAAACATCGGAGCTCTGACCCACCTCCATTCAGTTGCTCTCAGCTCAGCACCCGTAGTATTATTAGCTGAATGGGGCAGGATAAGCTACAGGGGCTGAGCTGAGAGCAGCTGAATAGAGGTGGGTCAGAGCTCCGATGTTTGCCGAGAGGCAGGGGAAACCATTCTTGGACAACGGTGTTGTGTAAACAGCTTATATAAAAATAATCGTCCACTGATAAAGAGAGACACAATTTAAACAATTTATACGGTCAGCTACAAGGGAACTTAGTAAAAACGTTTGCATGCGCAAAGTCCATTATTGTGCAGCAGATCCCTTTGCGCTTGCGATCATTTTCTCTAAGCTCCCTTGCTTGTGACGTCACCTAGCGCCACGTCATCGCTGGAAGTAAAGCGCCTCCACTAGCTCCTGTGCGCTGCCCGAACGCGGCCAATGTAACTATAGCTAATTTTGAAAAAAAAAAATGGTTTGGAAATAGCAAAGTGCTACTTGTACTTATTGCCCTATAACTTGCAAAAAAAAAAGAAGCAAAGAACATGTAAACATTGGGTATTTCTAAAATCAGGACAAAATTAAGAAACTATTTAGCATGGTTATTTTTTGGTGGTTGTAGATGTGTAACAGATTTTGTGGGGCGGTTTCCATTTTTTGAACATATTTTATAATTTTATTATAGCAAATTATATGATATGATGAAAATAATGGTATCTTTAGAAAGTCCATTTAATGGTGAGAAAAAAACAGTATATAATATGTGTGAGTACAGTAAATGAGTAAGAGGAAAATTACAGCTAAACACAAACACAGCAGAAATTTTAAAATAGCCCTGGTCCTTAACGGTAAGAAAATGGAAAAATGGTCTGGTCACTAAGGGGTTAACATTGCTCACTCTATCATGAAATATTTGTTTTGGGTTTCATGACCCTTTTTAAAAATATTTCATGGTTTGTAAAATTAATTTTGTAGACACCATTATTTAGATCTACAATAAATTCTATTCCACAAGGTATTTTTATACACACATACATGCATTGTTTGCTCACATCGTAATGTATAGATCTTTCATGGGATATATCCCTATTCAGTGCATCATTCTTGTTCCAATGATGAAAAGTCAATAAAGCAAAATATGATATGAAGGATAAATTTACTTATTTAGGCACAAGATCTTTTCAAAGCAATCCTGTCATTATTCGCTAGACATTATAACAGTATTGTGTTCTACACAACACAAGCTGTATTTACCAGTTTTATTAACACTAAAAGAATTCTTTGGATCAGTCCAGTAAAACTACGAAAAGTAAAATACAGATAAATAAAATTAAATTATTTTTTTTTTTTACTGAATTTATACAAATGTTTTAAACTGACATGAAAAACAAAATTAAGCTTTCAGTGTTCAGAGAGACCTCTCAATTTTAAGAAACTTTCCAATTAACCTCTATTATCAAATTTACATCTCTTATTCTTATGGTATCCTTTGTTGAAAATATTATAGATTCTTTACTTTTAAAAACTGAAAGTGCACATGGCAGGTTTTCTACGTCTGACCCTGCCACATATCTACCACTAATTGACTTCAGTCGAGATAATTAGATAAACACTGCTTAACATATAGACAGTGTCTAGGTGTGCCTTCTACTGGAGTAAGTCTGGAATTTGCTCCTCCAAAGTCATGTGGTGGGTGGAGTGTGGCATAAAAATAAACCACCCCCAGAAAATTAACAGGGTGGGGTTTTGTGGACTCTCACCACCATGAAAGAAATTATTTTATCAGGTAAACATAAATTATGTTTTCTTTCATACAGGTAGTGAGAGTCCATGATCCATTACTCCTGGGAACTAATACCCAAGTAGCGGGAGTCCACGAGTAATGAGAAATAAGGGCGGGATAAAAAATAATATCTTTTTCACCGAGAAAACTAAATCCACAGCCCAAATATAATTTAAAAAATAAATTGGAAGTCCCTTTTTAAATTTATTTTAATTTCATTTTTGTTGTTATTTTTATTGTTGTCCCACCTTGAAGTAAGCTCTATGGATCAAAAGTTTCAACAAAGAAGCCAAAGAAATGGTAGTGGCTTTCTGCACTTTTTGGAGCAAGAAAAATGGACAAACTATAAGTTTGTCTGAAATCCTTAGTAGCATCAACATAATACTTCAAGAGAAAAGAAGAAGCACAATGTCTATGGTGTATATAAGCCTGTATTATTCAATTATCACCATAATAATTTGTAATCCCAAAATGCCAGCTCATGGGAAAAAGTCTGTATGATCCCTCTCTACCCCATTCATATGAGTGATTCAGTAAAAGCTGTTCCAATTACCATCAGACTGAATTGCAGACCAACCACTCCTTCCCTTTGGTTATTATAAACAATCAAGCATAAACTGGAGTGCAAAAGGTTATGTATTTGAGAATCCAGACTTAACACACTGTCCGTATGCATCCGGGTCATTTGCCGGAGGAGCCCACAATCAGGCGATCCCAGTGGGGAAATCAATCACTACACACTGGTGAATGCAATCATACAGGCATCCACATCTGTCCGGTTCTTCTGCCCGATGCTTGGAGTACTTTCAACAGTCGGTGCATATCCCAACTCGTGTAAGACGTCCTTGCTGACGTCACAGGCTCAGATGAATTAGTAAATGGAACACTCGGCACTGACAGCTGGTCTGAAAGTTCCCTCCTTCTTTGGGACAATGAAGAGGTTTAAATAAAATCCCATCCCTTGTTCCAACAATGGAACAGGAACAATTACTCCCATAGTTTCTAGATTCAAATCTAACAGAAAAAATGCTTGGGCCTTCAACGCATTCTTTGGAACATTGGACAGAATAAACTTGTCTATGACTTAGGCGGCATCCAGAAGAAGTGCGTAGGACCTAGTCTCTCTACTTATGGCTTTGTTTTTATCTTTATTGTCGAGTGCTGGTTCTGTATGACACAAAAAAGTGGACCTCTGTTTTCATCCGTGCCCGCTTTTCTTTGTATTGTACAGAATAAACGTTACACTGGGAGGCCTTGTTCTGAAACCTATTCGATAACCCTAAAACACTATGTTTAGAAACCATGAATCTGTAATCGACTAAAACCTGGTTTCCTGAAAAAAGGCACAGCCTGCCCCCTACCAGAGTCTTGGAAGTAGGGGTAGATTATTTAGACTGTAACAAGCACAACTTCATTCTTCACCTTCCTCAAGTGGAGGCAAAGACAAGACTAGTTTAGCATTGAGGTGGGAGGGGTTTTGAGAATCTTTGCTTCCTCCTAATGGCAGGGAAGAATAATTCCCAGGAGTAATGGATAGTGGGCTCTCACCACCTGTATGAAAGAAATTTAAAAAATATCACACTCATCTAATAAGTAAATTTATTGAAATACTGCATAAACATATTGTAATTGCGAGGTGTTTACAGTTCTTTAAAGGACATGGAGATAATTAATTTGCAGTTTAGCACTTTCATACTGCTAATTACTTTGCAACCCTACGTGCTTTGAAAAGATGGTTGCTTTAGTCTTCTTTTACTTTAAAGTTTTTATTATTTTTTAATTTTTTTATTGAGGCTTAGAGGCCTACTTATCAAGCCGTCAACTTTCTTGCATTCGCCGGCACCAATACGCTCGTCTGACATCGCCTAACATCGCGGCCGCTGACCTGAATATGCTCTCCTTATTTATTAAAAAAGCTGTCAAAAAGCCGCGCACCAAGTACGGGGCGATGAGCAGCGGACTGTTGTTAACTAACAGTCATCGATCTCGCTGCTATTCGGCTTTTTCCCAGCTTTATTTATATACTGTCACTAAACACTGCCACTATACTAAACTGTTTAACCCCTATCCTGCTGCTGATCGACCCCGCCGCAACTTTAATAAAGGTATTAACCCCTATCCCGCTGCTCCCGGAGCCCACCGCAACTCTTAAATTAATTTAATTTTAGTCTAACTGTTAGACTAAAATTAAATTAAACTATATTAAACTACTAATTAACCTACCCTAACTGTTATACTAAAATTACATTAAACTACAAATTAAATTAAATATATTATATATTTAAAAACCTAACCCTACTCAAATAATTTAAATCTACTATTAAAAATTACAAAGTTACAAAAAACTAGCAACTAAGATACAAAAAATAACAAATACTGTTACAAAAAAAATAAACACTAAGTTACACAAAATAAAAAATAAATTATCAAATATTTAAACTAATTACACCTAATCTAAGAGCCCTATGAAAATAAAAAAGCCCCCCCAAAATAAAAAAACCCTAGCCTACAATAAACTACCGATGGCCCTTAAAAGGGCCTTTTGCGGGGCATTGCCCCAAAGAAATCAGCTCTTTTACCTGTAAAAAAAATACAAATACCCCCCCCAATAGTAAAACCCACCACCCACACAATCAACCCCCCAAATAAAAACCTAATCTAAAAAACCTAAGCTCCCTATTGCCCTGAAAAGGGCATTTGTATGGGCATTGCCCTTAAAAGGGCATTTAGCTGTTTTTCAAAAGCCCAAACCCTAATCGAAAATTAAAACCCACTCAATAAACCCTTAAAAAAGCCTAACACTAACCCCCGAAGATCCACTTACAGTTTCTGAAGAGCCGACATCCATCCTCAACGAAGCGACAAAAGTCCTCATCGAAGCCGGCAGAAGTCTTCATCCAAGCGGGCCGACGTCTTCATCCAACCAGGCAGAAGTCTTCATCCAGACGGCATCTTCTATCTTCATCCATCCGGCACGGAGCGGCTCCATCTTCGAGACATCCGGCGCAGAGCATCCTCTTCTGTCGAAGTCTTCTTTACAATGAGGTTTGCCTTTAAATGACGTCATCCAAGATGGCGTCCCTTAGATTCCGATTGGCTGATAGAATTCTATCAGCCAATCAGAATTAAGGTTGAAAAAAATCCTATTGACTGTTGCAATCAGCCAATAGGATTGAGCTTTCATCCTATTGGCTGATCCAATCAGCCAATAGGATTGAGCTCACATTCTATTGGCTGATTGGAATAGCCAATAGAATGCAAGCTCAATCCTATGGATCAGCCAATAGGATGAAAGCTCAATCCTATTGGCTGATTGCAACCTTAATTCCGATTGGCTGATAGAATTCTATCAGCCAATCGGAATCTAAGGGACGCCATCTTGAATGACGTAATTTAAAGGTAAACCTCATTGTAAAGAAGACGTTGACAGAAGAGGATGATCCACGCCGGATGTCTTGAAGATGGAGCCGCTCTGCAACCGGATGGATGAAGATAGAAGATGCCATCTGGATGAAGACTTCTGCTCAGTTGGATGAAGACGTCGGCACCCTTGGATGAAGACTTCTGCCGGCTTCGATGATGACTTCTGCCACTTCGTTGAGGATGGATGTCGGCTCTTCAGAAACTGTAAGTGGATCTTCGGGGGTTAGTGTTAGGCTTTTTTAAGGGTTTATTGGGTGGGTTTTAATTTTAGATTAGGGTTTGGGCTTCTGAAAAAGAGCTAAATGCCCTTTTAAGGGCAATGCCCATACAAATACCCTTTTTGGGGCATTGGGGAGCTTAGGTTTTTTAGATTAGGTTTTTATTTGGGGTGTTGATTATGTGGGTGGTGGGTTTTACTGTTGGGGGGGTATTTGTATTTTTTTACAGGTAAAAGAGCTGATTTCTTTGGGGCAACGCCCCACAAAAGGCCCTTTTAAGGGCCATTGGTTGTTTATTGTAGGCTAGGGTTTTTTTATTTTGGGGGGGCTTTTTTATTTTCATAGAGCTCTTAGATTAGGTGTAATTAGTTTAAATATTTGATAATTTATTTTTTATTTTGTGTAACTTAGTGTTTATTTTTTTTGTAACTTAGTTGTTAGTTTTTTGTAACTTTGTAATTTTTAATTGTAGATTTAAATTATTTGAGTAGGGTTAGGTTTTTAACTATATAATATATTTAATTTAATTTGTAGTTTAATGTCATTTTAGTGTAACAGTTAGGGTGGATTAATTATCAGTTTAATATAGTTTAATTTAATTTTAGTATAATAGTTAGGGTAGATTAATTATTAGTTTAATATAATTTAATTTAATTTTAGTTTAATAGTAAGGGTAGATTAATTAATAGTTTAATATAGTTTAATTTAAATCTAAAGGTAAGTTTAAATTTATTATAAGATAGGGATGTTGTAATTTTAATGTAAAGTTAGAGGGTTGTTAGGTTTAGGGGTTAATAGGTTAATTTAGTTTATGGCAATGTGGGGGGCTGGTGGTTTAGGAGTTAATAGGTTTAGTAAGTGCTAGTGATGTGGGAGGCCAGGGGTTTAGGGGTTAATACATTTATTTAGTTGCGGTGGGGTGCAGGAGCGGCAGGATAGGGGTTAATAACAATTTTTAGGTGGCGGCGGGGTCCGGGAGCGGCAGGATAGGGGTTAATAACATCATGTAGGTGGCGGCGGGGTCCGGGAGCGACGGGATAGGGGTTAATAACATTATGTAGGTGGGGGCAGTGTCGGGGCGGCAGATTAGGGGTTAATAACATTATGTTGGTGGCGGCGGTGTTTTGGGGTGGCAGATTAGGGCAGTTTAGACTCAGGGTTTATGTTAGGGTGTTAGGTGTAAACATAACTTTTATTCTACCATAGAAATCAATGGGATATCGGGCAGCAGCGAACATAAACTTTTGCTGCTTTCAGACTCCCATTGATTCCTATGGCATCTGCGGCTTCCAGGGTGGCGGATTGAAAAGCAGGTACGCTGGGCCGGAATAGTGCCGAGCGTACCTGTTAGATATTTGATAAATGGCAAAAGTTCAAGGTAAATAAAGAAAGACAGGAGCACCAGCAAATGTGTGAATCAGCATTTATTTCCTCAATAACGCTGTATTTAAAAGCACTCAAAAAACAAACTTGTGGTAAACGAAAAAGTGCTCTAATGATACTGGCGGCAGCTGATTGTTCAGTAGGATAGGAAGGTGTAGAGAACAGCTGACGCGTTTCGGCAGTAGTGCCGTAGTCTTAGCACTACTGCCGAAACGCGTCAGCTGTTCTCTACACCTTCCTATCCTACTGAACAATCAGCTGCCACCAGGATCATTAGAGCACTTTTTCATTTACCACAAGTTTGTTTTTTGAGTGCTTTTAAATACAGCGTTATTGAGGAAATAAACGCTGATTCACACATCCGCTGGTGCTCCTGTCTTTCTTTATTTACCTTGATGATCGGATCCCTTACAGAGAGCACGGCTGAGGTTCGCCTCCTCCCCTCCCCCTCCCGTGGATTGGACGCAATATCCACCGGGTGGTGACGTCCCAAGCCGTTGACCAATAGGAGGAGTCGCACGCGTCTGAGGAGGGCGGGGTTCGCGTCAGGCCGGCAATCGACGGAGTCTAGCAGCTCCATTCTGGGCGCAAGGAAAAAGGTTACCAACACACCTACGGGAGTTGCGGATCACCGCCAACCAGGACACAGCCCTCTGACCGACCAGAAAAGTAAGGATACCCCTCCCTAGGACCGGACGCGGTAAGTCGACCATATACTAAGTCACAGAGTTCTCTTTTAGTGTGGGACTTTTGTTTACTAAATGGCAAAAGTTGTCAGATAGTGCCGAATTTGTATTCAGAACATCTGTAATGACGTAAGCATCGATCTGTGTCAGACTGAGACCTGCCAATCATATGTTACGTCACAAATTTCAACTTTTGCCGGTCTGTAGGCTTTGATAAATAAGGGGAATCAGGCTCGCCACAATCACACTGCGGAATTCCAGCGTAATTTGCGGTTGACGGCTTGATAAATAGGCCTCTATAAGTAGAAAGAATTCTAGGCATATAACAGACATACCATTATCAAATTATACACTTACATATGTATAAAAAAAGATGTAACAAAGTAGAAAGCATTACAGGCATATCACAAAAAGAAAAACATTATTACATTCTACACTTACATATGTATAGAACTTTACAACTTCAGTGTGGTAGTTGTGTGGTGGGGCCAAGGCATCCATTTAGCAATATGCAGCAGTGTATTTATGATTATTTGACAATGCTGTAGAAATTCTATATTTCAAACAATGCAGAAATATTTCCTCCTCAATACACAAATGGTAGGTGCCCTTCAGGGCCGGCCTTTGGGCAAAGCGAGCGAGCGAGACGGCTGCCTCGGCCCTGCGGTCAGGGGGGGCCACGCCGCACCGGTAAAAAAAATATATATAGATATATTTTTTTTTGTTCCAAACTTTTTTTTAAATTATATATTTATTTTTTTAGCGCCTTTTTTGGGGGTGGAGCAATTTGTAGTCAGATAACATACAGCATCTGCAGCATTATTCTCCAATCATTCGGTGCTGTCACTGAGAGGGTCAGGGGAGGAGGTGGAGCATGGCTGCCAAGTCCGACTTCAGTCAGTGCGCAGCAGGCAGCAGACTGTCGCAGTCGTGGATTTGGTGAGGAGCCCTGCCTGGCCCTGTGGCCCAGTACTGCTAGCGTGCGGTGCGATGGGGTGGGAGACAGTCACGGAGAGAGAGAGACTAGTGGGAGCACTGGGAGGGAGCGAGTGGAGACACCGGAGAGTGACTTTGACTCAAAGTAAGTCAAGTAGTGTCACTCACTTACTAGCACTTGAGTTCATCTTGCTGTGGGAGTGGGGCCAGTCCCTGTGGGCTGGCTGTGGGACTGGGAGATGGCCCAGACGGGTTAGTGTTGGTCAGTTACAGTGGGGAGAGCCCAAGGGAACTAGGACTACTGTGGGACCAACTGAGGAGTGGAGGAGGACGAGGACAGTGACAGAGCTCAGAGTAGACACAGACTTGCTGAGAGACGACGAGTAGAGTAGTCAGGGGCTGGCCTGGGCGGCCATTTTAATTTATTTGAAAATATTAAAAGTGTAACTTGTAGTTGTTATAGAGCCAAAGAAGTAACCTATCAATATTGTTAATTTGCCTTAAAAAAAAAAAAAAAAACATAATCTAATTGGGCTGCAAGATTTATTTATTTTTTCCTGAAGGAAATTTTCATAAAAAGAAAAATTCTAAAATACTTCTTTCCAGCACCAATTTTACATGCATGATGCCAGCAAGCTATATGGCTAAATTGTGGAAAAGCCTGTCTGCCAGTAGTTTTAAACCTTTTGTATTGGTGAAATATGCTTTTTCTCTTGTGGCATCAAGACCACTTCAAAACAGTCCAATAGGCAAACAGGCTTTTCCACAATTTAGCCATATAGCTTGCTATTCCATAAGGAAGATAATTGTCTTATGTAGAATATGTCACTATCTGCTGCATAAGGTGTAATACTGTCTCCAGTGTGATGCTCACCACATTTATTTAGCACTGCTATGTCACTATCTGCTGCACAAGGTACACTACTCTCTCCAGTGTGATGCTCACCACATTTATTTAGCACTGCTATGTTACTATCTGCTGCACAAGGTTCAATACTCTCTCCAGTGTGATGCTCACCACATGTATTTAGCACTACTATGTCACTATCTGCTGCACAAGCTATAATACTCTCTCCAGTGTAATGCTCACCACATGTATTTAGCACTGCTATGTCACTATCTGCTGCACAAGGTACACTACTCTCTCCAGTGTGATGCTCACCACATTTATTTAGCACTGCTATGTTACTATCTGCTGCACAAGGTTCAATACTCTCTCCAGTGTGATGCTCACCACATGTATTTAACACTACTATGTCACTATCTGCTGCACAAGCTATAATACTCTCTCCAGTGTAATGCTCACCACATGTATTTAGCACTGCTATGTCACTATCTGCTGCACAAGGTACAATACTCTCTCCAGTGTGATGCTCACCACATGTATTTAGCACTGCTATGTCACTATCTGCTGCACAAGGTACACTACTCTCTCTAGTGTGATGCTCACCCCATGTATTTAGCACTGCTATGTCACTATCTGCTGCACAAGGTACAATACTCTCTCCAGTGTGATGCTCACCACATGTATTTAGCACTGCTATGTCACTATCTGCTGCACAAGGTACACTACTCTCTCTAGTGTGATGCTCGCCCCATGTATTTAGCACTGCTATGTCACTATCTACTGCACACGGTACAATACTCTCTCCAGTGTTATGCTCACCACATGTATTTAGCACTGCTATGTCACTATCTGCTGCACAAGGTACACTACTCTCTCTAGTGTGATGCTCACCCCATGTATTTAGCACTGCTATGTCACTATCTGCTGCACACGGTACAATACTCTCTCCATTGTAATGCTCACCACATGTATTTAGCACTGCTATGTCCCTATCTGCTGCACAAGGTACAATACTCTCTCCAGTGTGATGCTCACCACATGTATTTAGCACTGCTATGTCACTATCTGCTGCAGAAGGTACAATAATCTCTCCAGTGTGATGCTCACCACATGTATATAGCACTGCTATGACACTATCTGCTGCACAAGGTATAATACTCTCTCCAGTGTGATGCTCACCACATGTATTTAGCACTGCTATGTCACTATCTGCTGCACAAAGTCCAATACTCTCTCCAGTGTGATGCTCACCACATGTATTTAACACTACTATGTCACTTTCTGCTGCACAAGGTGGTTCAATACTCTCTCCAGTGTGATGCTCACCACATGTATTTAGCACTGCTATGTCACTATCTGCTGCACAAGGTACAATACTCTCTCCAGTGTGATGCTCACCACATGTATTTAGCACTGCTATGTCACTATCTGCTGCACAAGCTATAATACTCTCTCCAGTGTGATGCTCAGCACATGTATTTAGCACTGCTATGTCACTATCTGCTGCACAAGGTATAATACTCTCTCCAGTGTGATGCTCACCACATGTATTTAGCACTGCTATGTCACTATCTGCTGCACAGTGTTCAATACTCTCTCCAGTGTGATGATTACCACATGTATTTATCACTGCTATGTCACTATCTGCTGCAGAAGGTACAATACTCTCTCCAGTGTGATGCTCACCACATGTTTTTAGCACTGCTATCTCACTATCTGCTGCACAAGGTATAATACTCTCTCCAGTGTGATGCTCACCACATGTATTTAGCACTGCTATGTCACTATCTGCTGCACAAGGTTCAATACTCTCTCCAGTGTGATGCTCACTACATGTATTTAGCACTGCTATGTCAATATCTGCTGCACAAGGTATAATACTATCTCCAGTGTTATGCTCACCACATGTATTTAGCACTGCTATGTCACTATCTGCTGCACAAGGTATAATACTCTCTCTTCAGTGTGATGCTCACCACATGTATTTAGCACTGCTATATCACTATCTGCTGCACAAGGTTCAATACTCTCTCCATTGTGATGCTCACCACATGTATTTAGCACTGCTATGTCACTATCTGCTGCACAAGGTTCAATACTCTCTCCAGTGTGATGCTCACTACATGTATTTAGCACTGCGTTCTCACTATCTGCTGCACAAGGTATAATACTGTCTCCAGTGTAATGCTCACCACATGTATTTAGCACTGCAATGTCACTATCTGCTGCACAAGGTTCAATACTCTCTCCAGTGTGATGCTCACCACATGTATTTAGAACTGCTATGTCACTATCTGCTGCAGAAGGTACAATACTCTCTCCAGTGTAATGCTTACCACATGTATTTAGCACTGCGTTCTCACTATCTGCTGCACAAGGTATAATACTCTCTCCAGTGTAATGCTCACCACATGTATTTAGCACTGCTATGTCACTATCTGCTGCCCAAGGTTCAATACTCTCTCCAGTGTGATGCTCACCACATGTATTTAGCACTGCTATGTCACTATCTGCTGCAGAAGGTACAATACTCTCTCCAGTGTGATGCTCACCACATGTATTTAGCACTGTGTTCTCACTATCTGCTGCACAAGGTATAATACTTTCTCCAGTGTAATGATCACCACATGTATTTAGCACTGCTATGTCACTATCTGCTGCACAAGGTTCAATACTCTCTCCAGTGTGATGCTCACCACATGTATTTAGCACTGATATGTCACTGGAGCTCACTGAGAAACAAGCAGAGTAGAAAAGGAGGGGATGAAAGCAAATCCTGCATACAGCTGCACTAGATGTGTTTTCAGCTTCTCCCATGTACTAGTCAGTGGAGAACTACTATTCCTGCAGTATGGAATGTAAGCTAGGGTAAACTGTACAAATTAATGGTCCATGCCACAAATGTATCCCAAGAAATACAGAAAAAAACAGCTTCATTAGCATCAGAAACTCTTTAAACACATATACTATAAGCTTAGTCTTTGTGCTCCTCTCCCCAAATTACCTTATACAAATTACTTGAAGATGATATTGCCAAGATGACATCACAGAGTGGATACTTGTATTACCCACCTTCTAATTTTGCATATGTGTATATATATTTGTGTGTGTACTGCAGATGTGTTATAACAAATAAACATCAAAGCTGTGCGCAGAGTTTAATACATTATGTAAATCACTCTGACGTTTTAAAATTCATCTAAGTGCTTTGTTTTCTCAGTTTAAATAGGAGGCGCTGTTTTCTCATTCAATCTGCTGCTCACCACATGTATTTAGCACTGCTATGTCACTATATGCTGCACATAATCTGCTGCTCACCACATGTATTTAGCACTGCTATGTCACTATCTGCTGCACATAATCTGCTGCTCACCATATGTATTTAGCACTGCTATGTCACTATATGCTGCACAATGTACAATACTCTCTTCAATCTGCTGCTCACCACATGAATTTAGCACTGCTATGTCACTATATGCTGCACATAATCTGCTGCTCACCACATGTATTTAGCACTGCTATGTCACTATATGCTGCACAATGTACAATACTCTCTTCAATCTGCTGCTCACCACATGTATTTAGCACTGCTATGTCACTATATGCTGCACATAATCTGCTGCTCACCACATGTATTTAGCACTGCTATGTCACTATATGCTGCACATAATCTGCTGCTCACCACATGTATTTAGCACTGTTATGTCACTATATGTTGCACATAATCTGCTGCTCACCACATGTATTTAGCACTGCAATGTCACTATATGCTGCACAATGTCCAATACTCTCTTCAATCTGATGCTCACCCCTTGTATTTAACACTGCTATGTCACTATCTGCTGCACAAGGTACAATACTCTCTCCAGTGTAATGCTCACTGCATGTATTTAGTACTGCTATGTCACTATCTCCTGCAGTATAAGTGCTTTGATTTCTGTGACATCCAAAAATAATACATCCCACTGTTGTGATACATTAAATGTACTTTTGTATACTTATCAATCTCAATTTGACAATTAGACCTTGACTAAAATGTGCCCACCACTAAAATGCATTGTGTGTATGTTAGACAGAGTGAAAGTGTGTTTGTGTGAGAGAGAATGTGTTTGTGTATGTAAGAAAGCAAAAGTGTGTGTGTTTGTGTGAGAGAATATATGTGTGTGTGTGTGAGAAAGAGAGAGCATGTGTGTGTGGGCTGTGTGTGTGTGTGTGTGTGGGCTGTATGTGTGTGTGTGGGGGGTGTGTCTGTGTGTGTGGGATTTCTGTGTGTGGGCTGTCTGTGTGTGTGGGGGGGGCTGTCTGTGTGTGTGTGGAGGGGGGCTGTCTGTGTGTGTGGGGGGGCTGTCTGTGTGTGTGGGGGCTGTCTGTGTGTGTGGGGGCTGCCTGTGTTTGGGTGTGGGCTGTCTGGGGTCTGTCTGTGTGTGTGTGGGGGGCTATCTGTGTGTGTGTGAGCTATCTGTGTGTGTATGGGGGGGCTATCTGTGTGTGTGTATGTGTGGGCTATCTGTGTGTGGGGGGCTATCTGTGTGTGTGTGTGAGGGGTATCTGTGTGTGTGTGGGGGGGGGGCTATCTGTGTGTGTGTATGTGTGGGCTATCTGTGTGTGTGTGTATGTGTGGGCTATCTGTGTGTGTGTGTGTGTGTGTATGTGTGGGCTATCTGTGTGTGTATGTGTGGGCTATCTGTGTGTGTGTGTGGGCTATCTGTGTGTGTATGTGTGTGGGGAGGATATCTGTGTGTGTATGTGGGCTATCTGTGTGTGTGGGGGGGGGAACTATCTGTGTGTGTGTTTACACCTGTGTATGTGTCTGAGTGTGTGGATGTATGTGTATATAAGTATCTCTGTGTGTGTATTATATCTGTGCACTGTGTTTGTGTGGTACAGTGCATTGCCCCATTTCTTTTAAGTATTTTTTTGTTCTGGGTAGAGGCCTGCGCTGTTATTCTGCCTAGGGACCTGCACTTGCTAGGGCGGCCCTGGCATCTCTGTAATGTTCTTGTTATCATAAGAAAACACATAAAAATAAGGCCCAGTTCAACTTAACTGCTCCTAATTGTCAGCATAATTCTTCATTATATACATAAACCGTTGTTCCAATAGTACAATGTTATAGTGCTCCACTTTATTAGATTTATATGGTTTTTTTTTATTTAAAATGTTGTGCATTACCTTAAATGATTTTTCTCCCATTTTTTTTATTTGTAAAAACGGTGTGGGTGGGGTTGTTGGCGGAGATTGTGCTGGTTGGGGCAGAGATTGGGCGGGGATTGGGGCAGGGTTGGAGGCGGGGATAAAGGGGGCCCCATTTTGTCATCCTGTCTTGGGCCCTGCAATGGCTAGGGCAGGCCCTGGTGCCCTTTTAGGAAATATGATTTATATATATATATATATATATATATATATATATATTTATTACATTCCAGTTTACTGCCCCTTTATGCAAGGACTTTCCAGATGCCAGGAGGCATTTTATCTACATAAAACTCTCAGGCTAAGATTGCTCAGTGTTTGAAATGAGGTTAACTTAACACTGTTCAGTTCACACTACAGCTTACTTAATTTTGAAATACTTACAAACAAGCCTAAATCCTGCATTTAACCAAATTTAATGGTATGAGACCTAGTGCCACAGCTTATGGTTCCACCAAGACCATATAGAATACAGCATTTTCAAAATCCATAAGTACAGCTGACAGATGGGAACATTTGTACACCAGATTTGAAAACCCCAAACATATGTCAACCTTTCAAAAGTACTTTTCTTCATTTACCCATTCTGATAGATCAATGTACGATTTTAAATTCACAGAAGTATTTTTGTTTGCACATTTACAAATATGATTCTTTAAAAAGTGCTATTTTTTTATCATGCATGTCACACACTGTGGATTTAGGGGATAGCAATGTGCAGAAAGCTTACCTCCTGTGAGTGTTTCTGTGGGTGTCTGTGTTAATGTCTTTGTGCTTTTGTTAGTGTCTCTATGAGTGTGCATGTATTTTTTCTGTGGATCTCTCTGTGAGGGTTTGTGTGTATGTATGTCTTTGTGTGTTTTCTGTGGGTGTCTCACTGTGTGTGTATGTATTTGTATGTTTTCTGTGGGTGTCTGTGAGTTAGTATGTCTTTGTGTGTGTTCTGAGGCTGTCTCTGTGGGTGTTTCCTTGGGTGTATGTGCAAGTTTGTGTTTGAGTTTCTGTGTGTGTGTCCATTGTCTGTTCCATTTTAGGACATTTTGACCTTACTACTGATTATTCAAATCTTTCTACAGACTTTGAGACTAATGAGACCTTTCTGGAAGTCACCAATCCACCACTTAACCTTTAAATTATTGTTTAGGCAGTTCAGAGCCCTTCCTTTCAGCCTCTGCATGCTGTTGTCATCATATAGCTAGCATCGTCCTTGACAAAAAGGTAATCAGAATTCCATATTTTGTCTTGTAAATCTCCTTTTTTGACAAAACTGTAGTCTACCTCATTACTTGTCTTGTCAATGTAAACAAGTGCTGAGTGTCTGTGTGGGTGTCTGTGTATGAGTGTGTTTGTGTGTTTCTTTGCGTGTCTGCTAGAGTGTCTATATGTGAATCCTTATGTGTGAGTGTATGTTTCAGTGTATGACTGTGTCTGTGTGTTTCTGTGTTTGTGTGTTTCTACTTTTACAACATTTCCAAGCTTGACTACACTTAAGAATAAAGTGCATATAAGTTTTAGTCACTTGGTCAAAAATTGCACATGTCAAAGGGGGGGCTGATCAATGGTTAAGTAAGTAGCCCCAAAATTTCTAGTGGCAGCCCTGCAGACACATATATGTATAGTAAAATGAAATATATTTTCCTGTATTAAAATAGGTGTTGTTAAATCTCTATTTTCATCCTATCTGGACTAGGAGGTCACTCCACACATCATATGTATTTAGCAGGATATATAGTACTAACAACTAGCATGTACTGGTGCACAAGCATAATAAACAAGCCATCCTCCCTCAATATACTGTAAGTAACATGTACTGAATGTACTGAGAGTAATAATTTAGGACATATAATGACAATATGAACGTATATCATGTGACTCCAGCACTTACTTTATTGCCTGAAGAAGTTCCCATCGGAGCATCTAAACCTACTAACTATGACACATTAGAAACTTATGGCGAAAATCAGAAACTCAGTAACCACCTTGTTGAGTGTAATCTTAAACTTAACTCAGGTTACATAGTCCTGTAGCTCACATAGTACATACTGTAGAAAGTACATAGAAATGTACAAATTATAAACACACCCATACCTTTTACATTTCCTAGAACAATTAAGATCATATAGGTTAGAGAGATGCATTTTATTGCTATATCTCTAAAAAAACAGCTCCATATAGCCTGACTAAATTTTATTGTACAGAGAGACAAAGCTACAGTAGTATTTTCTAAAGCAAAATAATTTTGGGTGCAAAATGAACAACAACCCATATCACAAAACATAAGAACAATAATCAACCCAACCTGAGTAAGTGCTATAAGAAGGCTAAAAGATGATAAAGCATAATGTACAAAAAGAGCGACCCTAGAACTATATATCGTTCAGTAGACAACTTTAATCAGGGGCAGGCAATATGTCCATAAAGACAGCTGGTATATCAAGGAATTTGGTAGCAGGCACTGTATGTAACTATTAGTATATTGTGTTGTCTATTAGTCCACTTGTATATGTACGTTGTTTTGTATATCCTCAGATCTCAGGCCTATTAGCTGTCATAAAGGGATAAAATAGACAATGAGAGGGCAACATCAACATGTAGGGCATACAAGATGTTGCAGTTGAGATATAAGAAAGCAATAGAGTCCTGAAAAGGCACAATAAAGTCAACATCCATATCTATACCAGTTAAATATAGGTCATTCTACTCCGGTTTTGCTTAAGACACAGGGTTGCCCCTTAGTTTTCCATTGCCAGGCCAACATATCTAGCCAATCAAAAGAGACCCAATAATCCTCTAGATAAAGTGCTATCTCCTTTAATATAGGCCTCAGAGAGAGGCTCTGCACGAGTCTCATCTGTAGGGCCTAGCTCCAACCAACCAGCTCCATTTTCTCAAGTTGAAAGCACACATCCAGCAACAGTTGTTGGGAAAGTTCTCCTGAACAGGAAGCTTGAAGTGAGAAGACCCCATCCATAATATGGGAATTTGCACTTGATCCTCATATTGAGTGTGCCAAGCAGACAAGGTGAGCTGGGCTGCTCTAACAATTCACTGCTTATCCTCAGGTAAATATATTCCAATTCAGCATCCATTATTAAGTGGCCCTTATTCCAACTACAAAGTTGACTCATGCCTTACTCTGCATCCCCCATAACTAGGTAGTGCCGAGCAAAGAGAATCATCTACCTTTTAGGGTCCTAATGGGGGTCTACATCCCCACTTCCTCGACATGCCTGACTAGCATAACTCAGCATGAGCCCTTTTTCTTCGGCAATCGTAGTCCTCCATTATGACAAAAGTGGGAAGAAAACTTTAGTGTCTCACTGGTGGATGTTCACACATATGTCAGAGGGGGGTTGTATTGTGTGGCAGCTCAAACCCCACCAGCCGTCAATCTCACCAAGTATACAGCTATGGCCTTGTTTGTTCTGTCTACACTGACTGCCATGTGGCTTTTCTAAAGAACATAGACCATGGCCTTGGTAATCACTTCCGGATCCTTCTAAAATTCAACCAGATAAATCACTGGAGAGAAAATAAGAACTCACTCACAAAATAACAGCATCTTCAGGTGCTGTATACGCAGGCTAGGGTATTCATAAAAGCCTAGCTCAACTAATCACTCTGGTCTGCAACTATCTCCAGGTTCCCTCTGGTTTCACCTTCACTTTAATTGGCGATACTTCAGTTAGCTACTCTAATAATAACAATAGGCATTGTTGGTGTAAAACCGGGACTCTTGAAGAGGGGGGGGGATATTAAATTACCACTTGACAGTTAGTGGCTGATTAATGATAATTTAAGAGAGTATGTTGTAAAACATAAAAGTTTTAATAAAATTCCAATTAAAACATAGTTTGCTATATAGCGTAGCAATACAATTATTGCATAGGCAATTAGCACATCTAGGCAAGAACGCCTACTTGCCTTTCCCCTAGATGTTTGCCTAGTGGTGCTATTTGCCTATGCAATAACTGTATTGCTATTACTTTTATAAAATTGAGGATTTTTAATATCATACTTTTATCTCCACCATAACAAACGCATACTAGACATTGGCAAGTGGAAGAGTGAATGTTATTGAGTGAATGTTGAATCAACGTTCACTCACTTTCTGAAGTCTGGTGGCATGTTGTAAGTAGCAAAGTTAGTACAATGTACACTCCTATTGTAGCACCGACAAACTTTGACTCCCCAACATTAAATTTTCACTTTGAGCCCTGCTGTGTATGTGTATACATACATACATACACACACTGGTGTTCAAAAGTTTGGAGTCAAATTTCTTTGCTTTCGAAAGAAAATCAAATTGTTTTGTCCATTAAAATAACATCAAATTGATCAGGAATACAGTGTAGACATTGTTAATGGTGTAAATGACTATTGTAGCTAGAAATGGCTGATTTTAAAGGGACAGTCAACACCAGAATTTTTGTTGTTTAAAAAGAAAGATAATCCCTTTATTACCCATTCCCCAGTTTTGCACAACCAACACAGTTATATTAATATACTTTTTACCTCTGTAATTATCTTGTATCTAAGCTTCTGCTGACTGCCCCCTTATTTCAGTTCTTTTGACAGACATGCAGTTTAGCCAATCAGTGCTCACTCCTAGGTCACTTTACGTGCATGAGCTCAATGTTATCTATATGAAACATGTGAACTAATGCCCTCTAGTGGTCAAAATGTATTCAGATTAGAGGCAGTCTTCAAGGTCTAAGAAATTAGCATATGAACCTCCTAGTTTTAGCTTTCAACTAAGAATACCAAGAGAACAAAGCAAAATTGTTGATAAAAGTAAATTGGGAAGTTGTTGGGGGGGCGGAGCTGCGCCGTGCTGGAGCATGGAAGCAGTGTAATTGAGCTCCGGAGCTGTCGGGCCTTTTGTGGCATACAAACCTGCACTTTTCAAACTAATTTGGCCGTAACCTCCTATATTATGACCCTCTAACTAGCTGGCCTTGGAATTGTATCCTATTCTGGGCATAATGGACCTAAACATAGATCAGAAAAGCACCGGAGCAGAAATCACAACCGCCATCTTGCCTCACATGCAGTGAGATGCACCGAAACCACACTGCTCGATCCTGCCGCTTCATCCTTCAGAGTCAGCCATCCTGCTCACCCTGCTTATCGTGGGCGACTGCACCATTACTCCCGCATGTGAACAGTAAAGGGAGTTGAAATACGGAGAGCTATACCGCGGCCCCAGATCCACCCGGGCCGACACGTGAGAGCACAGGTATTATTCTGACCTACAATAACATAACCTGGAGGCTTCCAAAGCTCCCACATACAACACACAGAGATATAGACACTGAACTTAAATAGCACATACCGGAGCTCCCACTGGGGCCTTACTTGACAACGGACTACCCTGGGACTTGGTGCTCAGTATACTCGGGCCTGGGGTCCCGCTTTTTGGCCCTTCACAGTTGCTCTCCACCGCAACTATACGCAGAGTGAGAAAAGGGAGGATACATTAACTCCTCTTACACACGATTCCTCTCACCACATTACCCAGCAACAAAGCCACCCTCAATCATACCATGACCAGCAGAAAAGGCAATAAATTAGAAAAGCAAAACAAATTGTTGGGGCCATCAGTCTCTTCATTCTTTCAACCACACGACTCATCAGTCCCAGAGACCATGCATTCTCAGGAATCAGCACCCACTATCACGACTCCTGTTCCAATACAGGACCCTCTACAGTCTATACAATCCCAGATCGCTGGCCTCCCATCTAAATCAGACATAGAATCGCTAAAAAAGTTTATCAAAGAAGAGATTAAAGATTTAAAGAAAGACCTTAACGAATTAGGCTCTAGAATGGAATTCCTAGAGGATGGCCAGGACCATCTTAACAACATGGTCAGCACAAACTCTAACCAATTGTCTATACATGACTCAATGCTTCAAAACCTATCTGATAAAATAGAAGACCTCGAGAATCGAGGCCGGAGGAACAATCTGCGAATACGTTGGATCCCAGAGGAGGTCTCACAAGATCAACTTAGAACATATGCCACAGAACTCTTTCAATTTCTTCTCCCTCAATCCCCCAACCTCCTGCCAGAGGACATTGAGAGAATTCATAGGGCCCTTAGACCTCCCAGCAGACCTCCTGCTCCCCCAAGAGATGTTGTATTAAAATTCCTGAAATACACTGTAAAAGAAGAGATGTGGCAGTCGGCCAGGACCAGGAGAGTCATTCAATTCCATAACCATAATTTGCAGATATTTCAAGATCTTTGCCCACAAACAATCCAGCGTAGGAGAGAGGTCCGTTTCATAACTAAGGTTCTGCAAGACAACAATATACGTTACCGCTGGGGGTACCCATTTAGTCTTATAATTTCACATAACGGAGGACAAGTGATATATAAAAGTTTTTCGGACCTAGACCACATTTCAAAGAAACTCAACCTCTCTTTTGAGCCACCACCAGAAACAGTCATAGACCCCCCACTTCTGAGGAATCATCCGGAGGAGGGAACCTCAAGAGAGCAAAGAATTCCTTGGTCTAGGGTGGCCCCCAAGAGGCGCAAGACAGGCCCCCCTCCACCAGACGAAGATACCTGATAATTCTAGCAACACTACCTCACTCTCCCTTTTTCTTACATGAAAATGGATTATCAATCTCTTACTGTGATAATCGCAGTAGCTATTTCTTTCTTAAGCTCCTGTGAACTGACCTCAGCTTTGATGCTCCCAGGGTATCGTATAAATTTCTCGAACTCTTGTTCATTTTTATCCTTGTTTAATGTGTTTAAATGTTCAGTTGGGTTCAACTATACTTTGATTAAAATGCTAAGTTCCCGGTCATATATCTTATGAATGCCATAAGGGTTCCCCGACATCATTCCACCCCCTTGAATGGTGTCTTGTTACAACTCCACGTCCACCATTTGTTACCATAAATGTTTAAATTTCTATTTATGCTTGTTTTTTCATATGCTCATATTTAAGCAATCCGTTTATATTAGAAATGTCATAACAGTTCCTGAAAGTCTACCTGTACCTATTACCAGTCGAATTTTGCATACAAATGTTTTTCTGTACTGTTCATTCATATCTCACTATGTTTACCCCCAAGAATTCTCTGTTCCTGTTCATCATATACTCTCACAGATAACTTACAAGGTTCTATCCATCTCATGCACTATTGCACACATTTACTCTCTGCAACATTTACTAATACTCATCCCCTGTTACTCCCCGTGTGTCCCAGCTCTCTACTTATCTATAGTCGCCACTGAATACATAAGACATGGCTGTACAACCTAGACCTATTAATTTTTTGTCCCATAATGTTAAAGGGCTAAACATCCCCCAGAAAAGATCCCAAGCTTTGAGGGATTATCATAGACTTAAAAGCGATATTATTCTCCTCCAAGAGACTCATTTTAGGAAGGGCAGAGAACCCATACAGTCCCTTAGGAAATTTGGCCAGGTCTTCCTTTCATCACATACCACAAAACACAACGGAGTAGGAATTTTGATACGTAAACAGATTCCTTTCCATCTCACTAATATTTTTAAAGATACAGACGGAAGACTAGTGGTAATCACTGGTCGACTTTTCAACAAAGTCATAACCATTGCTAATGTATATGCCCCAAATTCTGGAGACGCCTCGTTCTTCCTCAGAACCTCTAACATAATTTCTGAAATGTCCAGGGGTTGCCTGATCATAGGAGGGGATTTCAATTTAGCTTTAAATCCAGATTTAGACTGCTCCTCTGGAACGTCATCCATATCCCAAAAGACGTTAAAACTAATCAAATCCCATATTTCAAAACTAAATGTCCATGATGCCTGGAGAATTCACCACCCAAATGTCAAAGATTATACGTTTTTCTCCCACCCCCACCAAATATATTCCCGCATCGATTATTTCATGATTGACGTCACTAGTTTAACCTTAGTCCAATCCTCTAACATCTTCCCCATAACATGGTCAGATCATGCTATGATTAGTTGCTCTTTAAATTGGCCCACTTCACAGAAACCAGAACGCACCTGGAGATTGGATGAAACATTACTGACAGATCCAATTTCCAAACTACACATCCAAGAGAAAATCGAGTCCTATTTCCAGTTAAATGTTACACCAGATGTCACCCCCCACCAGATTTGGGAAGCACACAAGTGCGTTATTAGAGGGGAATTAATTGCACTTAAAGCGAAATTAACCAAACAAAACTCCCTGGCACTTAGTAATCTACTAGAAGAACTAGACAAACTCCAAGACACCCATAAAAGACACCCAAAGGCCCATTCCCTACTCGAACATATCACTCATAAGCAGAGGCAGCTGGCCCTTCTTTTAGGCTTAGAGGCCAAACGTAAAGCTCTATTCCTTAGAAGAAGATTTTACGAGGGAGGAAATAGACAGGGCAGGCTCCTTGCACGCTTATTGAGAAATAAGTCTTCTAAGGGATATATTATGAGTATAAAAGATAATAAAGGCAAAACATGGTTCACATCTTCCGACATAGCGGATAATTTCAAATCCTATTATGAGGACCTCTATAATTTAGACAAGAAACAAACCCCACCTTCACCCTCAGACATAACCGACTACCTTGCCTCACTACATCTCCCCTCCTTGACAGAAGACCAGAAATTAGATTTAGAATCCCCTTTCACCTTGAAGGAACTTCGAAAGGCTATCCTCTCTTTCCCGCCCGGTAAAGCTCCGGGCCCAGATGGCTTTGGCCACTCATACTATTCTAAATTTATAGACATTCTTGGCCCCCACCTCCTATCACATTTCTCTGACATTGATAATGATATCTCCTTTCACCCCCAATCCCTCCAAGCTCATATCTCAATAATACCGAAACCAAACAAGTCCCTAGATCTTATCCCTAACTATAGGCCAATCTCTCTGCTAAACGCGGATATAAAAATATTCGCTAAAATGTTGGCTATTAGACTAAACCAATATCTCCCTCAACTCATTCATCAGGACCAGGTTGGTTTCGTCCCACTTAGGGAGGCTAAGGACAACACAGTCCGAAATCTCCATCTACTTCTTCACTCCAAAAACCGGGGCCTTCCCGCAGTCTGGTTGTCAACAGACGCGGAGAAGGCCTTTGATCGAGTTAGATGGTCCTTCCTTAAGGCTACACTGAAATCCATGGGCCTAGGCGAGCTTATGCTCCATAGAATTTTTGCTTTATATAATAGCCCCAGTGCCCGAATCTCCCTGAATGGCATCCTATCCCGCCCCTTCCCAATAACTAACGGCACCAGGCAGGGGTGCCCCTTGTCCCCTTTACTATTTATATGTCTCTTGGAGACTTTCGCTGCCAGAGTCAGACAAAACCCAAACATTACAGGTATATTAGTTGGGGGAGAGACATATAAATTATCCCTCTTCGCAGACGACGTGTTGTTTTCCCTCACATCCCCGGATAAATCAATACCCATACTCCTAGATGAATTGACACTTTTTCACAAACTAACCAACTTTACCATCAATCAGTCTAAGTCTGAGTATCTAGGAATCTCGTTGCCAGACACTCTTGCCCAACAAATTGAACTCACCTGTCCCTTCCGACGGTGCAAAACCTCATTGAGATATTTAGGTATTAACCTTACTGAAGACTTAGACTCAACATACCGCTATAATTACGTCCCTCTTAAAATATCTCTAGAACGCGAACTTTCCTCATGGCATTCTAGACACCTGTCTTGGATGGGTAGAATCAACTCGATAAAAATGACAGCTTTTCCCAGGCTACTGTATGTATTGCAAGCTCTCCCTATCCCTCTTCCACCCCGATACCTCACAAATATCCAAAGACTATTCAGCTCCTTCATTTGGGGAGGTAGGCATTCTAGAATTAATAGTAAGATAATGACATCCCCCCGAATACATGGTGGTCTGGGGGTCCCCAATCTAGAATTGTACAGATCTGCCATTTATATCCAAAGGATCCTCGACTGGAGGATACATGGGTCTCAAAAGCGGTGGGTTCACCTGGAAGAATATTTGTATAAAGACCAAAATCTCAGCTCTGTTTGCTGGTCCCCCCGTTTTGAAAACACAATCCACAACATAGACAATCCAATAACTAGAGAGACCTTATTACAGTGGTGGAAAACGAATAAAACTAACCCTTACCTATCATCCAACCCCTCCCCACTCACATCCCTGACACATAATTCTGAATTCTCTCTGGCTGACCTGAGGACTGACCCCTCTAACCCTAACCAACACTCCGACATTGCGATACATCACCTTTCAGAGAACGAACACTTACTCCCACATACCACTCTTCAGGAGCGGAACTTCGCTTGGGCCTCCAACTGGTTTAACTATAGAAGACTTCACAATTATATTACAACTCATAAATCCAATAATAACATGCTTAGACCTATGACTAAACTAGAAACGTTGATTACATCTCCTACCCCTTTAAGGCATACCCTATCTAAAATTTATTCTATTTTAACTCAACCTCCTCCGGGGTACTTACCTGGAGCTATTGAATCATGGGAAAGGGAGTTAGGAGTCATTATTCTCCCCCAAGTAGCATCATCTATATTTATAAATACTATGTCATCCTCCTCATCGGCTGCCCTTCTAGAGATGAACTATAAAATCCTTCATAATTGGTATCTCACACCTAGACGTTTATACAAATTATACCCTACAACTGGGAATAAATGCTGGCGATGTGGACACGCGGGGAGTGGTATGGGCCACATGTGGTGGTGGTGCAACAGCATCACTTGGTTTTGGAGAACCCTTCTTGGTGAGATTGAAAAAATTTTCCAGTTCATACTCCCTTTCGATCCCCTAATATTTCTTCTAAACAAACACATCAAACTCCCCTCCAAATCCCATGTCATTTTACTTCGCATATTCTCAAATGGCGCTAAAGCACTTATTGCAAAGAACTGGAAATCCATAGACCCTCCCAATATCATAATGTGGAAAAATAAAGTTAGCGACCTTATAGAACTAGAAGAATATAAAGCTTTTAGATTGGACACTAGGGATCATTATATTATTGCACAAAATATGTGGACACAATATTTAGCCTCAGAAAACTCTCTTTAATCACTCTTCCACTAATGAGTTCCCCCTTACCCTCCCATACTTCCCTGCATAGATAGAGAATTTTCATTAATTGACGGTACATCCTTTCAGATATTCTTATGTAATATTGATTTGAAACCCTGAAATGACACGGTAGACTGTTGTTTTTCTTTTTGCATATGTTTTTTATTTTCTCAATACTGTTGCCTTGAGAGACTGTTATTTTAATTTGACATTCTGATTGTTTTTCTTTGTCAATGACAAATTGTATTTTGTATTCCTTAACGGATTTTGTATTTTTGAAATTATAACAATAAAAAACAACTTGGAATAAAAGTAAATTGGGAAGTTGTTTAAAATTGCATGCCCTATTTAAATCATGAAAGTTTTTTTTGGACTTGACTGTCCCTTTAAATGGAATACCTACATAGGCGTACAACGGCCCATTATCAGCAACCATCTGTCCTGTGTTCCAATGGCTAGTTGTGTTTGCTAATCTAAGTTTATCATTTAAAAAGGCTAATTGATAATTAGAAAAACCTTTTACAATTATGTTACGACAGCTGAAAAATGTTGTGTTGATTAAAAAAGCAATACAACTGGCCTTCATTAGACTAGTTGAGTATCTGGAGCATCATCAATTGTGGTTTTGATTACACTCTCAAGATGGCCAGAAACAAAGAACTTCCTTCTTAAACTCGTCAGCCTACTATATAAAAATGAAGGCTATTCCATGCAAGAAATTGACCAGAAACTGAAGATCTCGTACAACGATGTGTATCACTCCCTTCACAGAACAGCAAAAACTGTCTCTAACCAGAATAGAAAGAGGAGTGGGGGGGGGCGTTGAACACCTGAGCAAGGGGACAAATACATTAGTGTCTAGTTTTATAAACAGACAAGACACAGGTCCAAGTGGCAGCTTTATTAAATAGTACCCACAAAACACCAGTCTCAACGTTGACAGTGAAGGGGCGACTCTGGGATGCTAGCCTTCTAGGCAGAGTTTTAAAGAAAAAGCCATATCTGAGACTGGCCAATAAAAAGAAAAGATCAAGATGGGCAAAAGAACACAGATCTGGACAAAGGAAGATTGGAAAAGTGTTATGGACAGATTAATCTAAATTTGAGGTTTTCGGATCACAAAGAACATCATTTGTGAGACGCAGACCAAATGAAAGGATGCTGTGAAGCATGGTGGAAGCAATGTCTGGGGATGCTTTGGTGGTGGTAAAGTTGGAAATGTATACAGGGTAAATGGGACCTTGAAGAAGAAAGGCTGTCACTCCATTTTGCAACGCCAAACCTTTGACAAAGCCGTAAGGCGAAACATGTCAGGGCAGCCGGAGACCCTATCTCCTTTTTAACATAAACAGCGGTGTGAATTGTAGAATGAATGGTTAATTAGAACAATTATAATTTAAAAACCAGTGTGCTTGTGTGGATATAAGACGTTTTGTTCACTTGATCCATATATCGTAACTAACTCAGAGACCAATAGAAGTACCCCTTTAACAATAATTACCGAACTGTTAAAAATCACAACACTAGGCACGCACACTAGAGTGGGGACCCGGTGTCTCAGTGGATATTTAATTGCGAATACACCTGTTTGCATTATAGCCAGTAACCAGGAAAATTTTGCTAACCCAGTACACGAATCTTATTACCCGGATCTAAAGTACAGGAGTGTAATCCGAATATAGTGGTGTACAACTTGCTATTACAGTATAACCAGCACAAAGCACAAATCACAGTGCATTTACCCGATATTTATCTAACAACTGTCAAGTCACATATAGATCTGCCTATCGATGTATTTGATACCTAACAACAGTTTACTAAACCGAGCACCCGGCTAATGTTGATAGTGCTGAGCTGTTTGATATAACTAGATGTGGTCACTCACATGAAACAAGATTAATGAACCGAGTGTGCAACACAGACTATGATAATATGGTGTATCGATGTATTTGATACCTAACAGCAGTTTACCAAACTGAGCACCCGGCTAATGTTAGTATTGCCGAACTGTTTGATATAACAAGATGTGGTCACGCACATGAAATAAGGTCAATAAACCGAGTGTGCAACACGGATTATGATAATATAGTGTATATAAGATATTAAGTATATAAAGAGCCCTAATTCTTTAGGAATACAATTTCCTTTAATCAGTTTATCTCCATAATACAGTGGCACTATATTATCCTACTATTAAGGTATCATAGGTTTGAGTATCTTTTCACTTTGACAATTTGCTCCTAATACGGAAAAAACAAGAAAAAATATGTGGTAATCCATCTGATATATTACCATTTCATAGTAAGGGGCATACTAGTAAATAAATATATTGTATCTGAATTACACTTGAAACTATAGGCCAAAGTGATAGCAGCACACCAGTAACATAACAACATTAAACTGGAATAAGGTAATAATCTAGCCAATAACAATAGATGCTATTACTTTTAGCAATAAAGTGTTTCTCACAATACCAGGGGCTAGCATAAGATGGTATTCCTTTGTGAACCACACAATATCCAATAAGAGAACTATATTGGATCTCTAGAGAATTCTAACAGTTCTGGGGTCACCCACAACCCAGCTACATACTAGGCGGTTAATACTTCCTACATTGATCTCTTAGAGGAAGTTAAGTACATACGGAACATATTGGTATCTTACTATTATTAGAGATCCCCCATTTACTCACAGATTATATACAGGGGCTATTATACCAATTTATGTTGATATAAGGTCAGTGAATGACCTAACTTATACTAATTGGTGACCCATGACTTAACCTTTAGCTAGCACATTCTAAATCTTCCTGAGAACACACTTTGGTTTATACCAATAAATATTTTATGCTCCTGAGGCAACTTTAGCCACAGGCTCACATTCATTCACTCTCACACTGATTGTGGTTTTTAATTTGTTCACCTCCGTTTTTAATAATAATAATAAATGTTAAGTTTTAAATCCCCCATTTCTCCGGACTTTATTTCCTATGGTACAAGCAGTGGTCTTACCACTTTGTGCTGTTGAGTGCTAATAAGTACATTCTTCCAATTGCGTTTGCAATTGATACCCCCTGGTTTGCTTCTTTTAATGTACAGCACCTAAGTCCCAATGTATATTAATATTTAAACAATTCTCTCCTTTATTACCAAGGAGAGAAGGATGTAACAAGGGATGTAGCACCAGTAGTGCCGTCGTTTTTTCTCCTTCTTTTACATAATCTAATTTACAGCTGCTCGAACTGCATATTTCTGCTTAGCTTTGCACTATCACAGCTATTAACAGTGCATGAGTGGGAATGAGCATGGTAAGTCTTAACCAATTGCTTTAACACCTGACTGCATCCAACCATCATTTATTTTATTAAAAAAGCCTGCATTTACTCAGACTGCATGTTTTGCCAAATGCTATATCACTTATTTTCATGAAAGGCTTTCTTGGTTGTGGACTGACATTATAGTTTTTATATGACTGGAAACGCCCAGTCTGGATGTTTTTAATATCTTGCATCTGTATTCACTTTTATTTATATGCTTATAATTATTAAGATTAAATTGTTTCACAATAGCACACACATACACATATTTACATACATAAACACACAAGTGTTCAAAAGTTGCTTTTAAAATTGTTCAGAAATACAGTGTAGACATTGTTAATGTTGTAAATGACTATTCTAGCTAGAAATGGCTGATTTTAAATGGAATATCTACATAGGCGTACAGCGGCCCATTATCAGCAACCATCTGTCCAGTGTTCCAATGGCAAGTTGTGTTTGCTAATCCAAGTTTATCATTTAAAAAGGCTAATTGATCATTAGGAAAACCTTTTAGCACAGCTGAAAAATGTTGTGTTGATTAAAAAATCAATAAAACTGGCCTTCATTAGACTAGCTAAGTATCTGGAGCAGCATCAATTGTGGGTTTGATTACACTCTCAAGATGGCCAGAAACAAAGAACTTTCTTCTCATACTCGTCAGCCTACTATCATTCTGAAAAATTAAGGCTATTCCATGCAAGAAATTGACCATAAACAGAAGATCTCGAACAACGCTGTGTACCACTCCCTTCACAGAACAGCGAAAACTGTCTCTAACCAGAATAGAAAGAGGAGTGGGGGGGGGGGGTTGCAAACCTGAGCAAGAGGACAAATACATTAGTGTCTAGTTTAAGAAACAGACAAGACACAGGTCCAAGTGGCAGCTTTATTAAATAGTACCCGCAAAACACCAATCGCAACGTCGACAGTGAAGGGGTGACTCCGGGATGCTAGCCTTCTAGGCAGAGTTTTAAAGAAAAAGCCATATCTGAGACTGGCCAATAAAAAGAAAAGATTAAGATGGGCAAAAGAACACAAACCTGGACAAAAGAAGATTGGAAAAAGTGTTATGGACAGAGTAGTCTAAATTTGAGGTTTTCGGATCACAAAGAACATCATTTGTGAGATGCAGACCAAATGAAAAGATGCTGTCAAGCATGGTGGAAGCAATGTCTGGGGATGCTTTGGTGGTGGTAAAGTTGGAAATGTATACAGGGTAAATGGGACCTTGAAGAAGAAAGGCTGTCACTCCATTTTGCAACGCCATGCCATACCCTGTGGACGGCGCTTGATTGGAGGCAAGTTTCTTCTACAACAGGACCCAAGGCACAGATCCAAACTATGCAAGAACTATTTATGGAAGAAGCAGTCAGCTGGTATTTTGTCTTTAATGGAGTGACCAGCACAGACACCAGATCTCCACCCTATTGAGTTGTTCTGGGAGCAACTTGACCATATGACACAAAAGATGTGCCCATCAAGCCAATGCAACTTGTGGGAGGTGCTTCAGGAAGCATGGGGTGAAACCTCTTCGGATTACCTCAACAAATTGACAACTATAATGCCAAATGTCTGCAAGGCTGTAATTGCAGCACATGGAGGATACACAATTATTATTTCACTTAAAATTAATTATTTCTGACCTTATCAATGACTATAGTGATCCCACACACACCATTTTGTGTGTTTGTGTATACAGTATTCACACACACACACATCACATCGAAAAAGCCTGTCTAGATTAAAAGCAAAAATGGAAAAGTTAGTTATAGCATTTGATCAAATGGTTTAAGCCCACGACCACGTCAAGGTATTTTCCTGTTTCAATCAAACAGACTGAGATACAAACAGGCCTTTTGTAATTTCCCTTGACACATACAAAACACAGAAATGGACTGCACTCTCAAACTGGACTGGGTACACATCCCATGTCATTGCAAAACTCAAAGCCCTGTGGACTCCATGAGTAATGAGACATAAAGGGTGGGCACTTTAGAAACATATTTTTTTTCATTGAAAGCTAAATCCACAACCCCCCAGAAAAAAGGGTTTGCTTGTAACCAATTTGTTAGCCAGGGGTGAATGGTGATAATTTGACTATGAAGCCCCAAATCCTCTTTCAAATACAGGATTTTTTGGTTAATTGACATGATTCATGTCCCCTTGTCAAAAAATGCTACTTTTTTATCCAGACAATTTCTGTTACTACAGTAATCACCTGCCTATACTGGAGCCATTTAACCAGACAGTATCATCAATATATAATCCATAAACAAGACCAACTGCAGTACAGAGAATCCAGGGAACTACAGTAACGCAAAGGCTCAAAGACTTTTTTTCCTTTTTGCACTGCCTTAGGCTGGATGGAAAACTGTTTGCAAAAGATAAATTACAAAGATAGATGTTTCCAGTGGGGGTTGAACTTCATTAACTATTATAGATGACAAGTCAAATAAACCAGGTAACAGTGAACAGCAACACCTGCGTATACAGTCCTAATGTGTAATGAGTATTACAAACAAAAGCTGTACTCTATCATTTCATGCATGCACGTAGGCAATCCCATTATTCATAGTGTAGTTTATATATCTCTTTTGTGGAATTCTATTAAAGTGATTGTAAACTTTCCCCTTTGTATAAACAGACACGGAATGTTAGTGATATTTTAGATGGAGTTTGATGATACTCTTTAACTTACTTTTTACTATAGTGCTGAAATTCAAATACCCCACATTCTGGCCAACCACTTCAAAAGTTGTTTTTTTTTTTTGGGGGGGGGGGGGTTGTGGGCTTAAAGGGACACTGAACCCAAATTTTTTCTTTCGTGATTTAGATAGAACATGCAATTTTAAGCAACTTTCTAATTTACTCCTATTACCAAATTTTCTACTAACATTCCGGATCTGTTTAAAAAATAAGAAAATCCTCTAATGTACTACTAGAAATATTATACTATTGCTCAAACAAAACTGTGTGTTTAACCTGCTGCAAAGGGCTAAAACATACAGCTAGATTATGAGTTTTGCGTTATGAGTGAAAATGCATCGTTATGCTTCATAACGATGCTTTTTCCCTACCGCTGCTATTACGAGTCTTGCAGGTATAGGTGTGCCGCACACCTTTTTGGCCGTCACGCAATGTCAGTACCACACTTTAAAAAAAGTCCTTTTTCAATGGGCCTCCCATTGCGCCGGTATTACGAGTTTTGCCTGGGAGGCCAAAAAGTGAGCGGTACACCCTATAACGACAAGATCTGTACCGCCATCTAAAGTCAGTAGTTATGAGTTTTACGTTACAAAGCTGTGTTAAAAAGTACACTAACACCCATAAACGACCTATTAACCCCTAAACTGATACCCTCCCGCATCGCAAACACTATAATAAAAATATTAACCCCTAATTCGCCACCACCTAAAAAATGTATTAACTCCTAAACCGCCACGCTACCACATCACAAACACTATTTAAAGATTATTAACCCCTAATCTGCTGTCTGCCCACACCGCCGCTATAATAAACCTATTAACCACTAAACCGCAAGTCCCCCACAACGAAATATACTAAAATAAACTATTAACCCCAAAACCTCTGGCCTCCCACATCACTAACTCTACATAAATATATTAACCCCTAAACCTAATCCTAATGGAACCCTAACCCTAAGCATAACCCTAACCCTAACACCCCCTAACTTAAATATAATTAAAATAAATCTAAATTAAACTTACAATTATTACCTAAATAATTCCTATTTAAAACTAAATACAAACTTACCTATAAAATAAAACCTAAGCTAGCTACAATATAACTAATAGTTACAGTGTAGCTATCTTATGTTTTATTTTTATTTTATAGGTAAGTTTGTATTTATTTCAACTAGGTATAAGGTTATTAACTATTTACTAACTACCTAGTTAAAATAAATACAAATTTACCTGTAAAATAAAACCTAACCTGCCTTACAATAAAACCTAACATTACAATCAAATTAAATAAATTAAATTAATTAAATACAATTATCTAAATAAAAAAAAAACACTAAATTACACAAAATAAAAAACAAAATTATCAAAACTAAAAATGAATTACACCTAATCTAATATCCCTATCAACATAAAAAAGCCCACCCAAAATAAAAAAAAACCTAGCCTACACTAAACTGCCAGGGCATTGCCCCAAAGAAATCAGTTCTTTTACCTGTAAAAAAAAAATACAAACAACCCCCCAACAGTAAAACCCACCACCCATACAACCAAACCTCCCAAATAAAAATCTAAATAAACCTAAGCTAAATATTGCCCTGAAAAGGGCATTTAGATGGGCATTGCCCTTAAAAGGGCATTTAGCTCTTTTACCTTGCCCAAAACCCTAATCTAAAAATAAAACCCACCCAATAAACCCTTAAAAAAACCTAACACTAACCCCCGATGATCCACTTACAGTTTTCGAAGACCGCACATCCATCCTCATCCAGGCAGCTGAAGTCTTCATCCAAGCGGGCAGAAGTCCTCCTCGAAGCCAGCAGAAGTCTTCATCCAAGCGGGCAGAAGTCTTCATCCAGACGGCATCTTCTATCTTCATTCATCCGGCGTGGAGCGGGTCCATCTTCAAAACATCCGGCGTGGAGCATCCTCTTCTTACGAAATCCGCTGGAAAATGAAGTTTCCTATTAAGTGACGTCATCCAAGATGATGTCCCTTACATTCTGATTGGCTGATAGAATTCTATCAGCCAATAGGAATTAAAGGGGAAAAAATCCTATTGGCTGTTGCAATCAGCCAATAGGATTGAGCTTTCATCCTATTGGCTGATCCAATCAGCCAATAGGATTGAGCTCTCATTCTATTGGCTGATTGGATCAGCCAATAGGATGAAAGCTCAATCCTATTGGCTGGTTGCAACAGCCAATATGATTTTTCCCCTTTAATTCCTATTGGCTGATATAATTCTATCAGCCAATTGGAATGTAAGGGACGCCATCTTGGATGATGTCACTTAAAGGGAAACTTCATTTTCCAGCGGATTTTGTAAGAAGAGGATGCTCCGCGCCGGATGACTTGAAGATGGACCCTCTCCACGCCGGATGGATGAAGATAGAAGATGCCGTCCGATTGAAGACTTCTGCCAGCTTCGAGGAGGACTTCTGACGCTTGGATGAAGACTTCTGCCTCCTGGATGAGGATGGATGTCCGGTCTTCGAAAACTGTAAGTGGATCCTCGGGGGTTAGTGTTAGGTTTTTTTAAGGGTTTATTGGCTGGGTTTTATTTTTAGATTAGGGTTTTGGGCAATGTAAAAGAGCTAAATGCTGCCTGGCTTCCTCACTTTCTCTCTTCAAATATACCAACCCTAATTCTTGGGGACTTCAACATTGCCATTGACAACCCATCTGCCCCCGCTGCCTCTAAACTTTTTTCACTCACATCCTCCTTCGGTCTCTCACAATCCACCCTACTCCTGACTCACCGTGATGGACACTCCATCGACCTGGTATTTTCCTACCTCTGCTCTATATCTGACACCACCTGTCGCCCTTTTCCCATTTCAGACCATCACCTGGTCACCTATAATATTAATGCGAAAGCTAAACCCACTTCTCCATCCCGCCCCCGCACCTGCAGAAATACACATGCTGTGGACCCGCTCCAATTTTCAAAAATCATTCAAAATCTCCTCCCTTACACTTCCACTATAACCTGCCCTGATCTCGCTACAGCCCACTATAACAAAACTCTCTCCTCTGCACTAGACACACTTGCCCCTCCCCAGCTGCGCAAAACACCACGCAGTCAGTTACAGCCCTGGCATGCTCAGCATACATGCTATTTGCAAAAATGCTCTCGTACTGCTGAGCGTGTCTGGAGGAAAACTCACTCTGAACCTGATTTCATACACTATAAGTTTATTCTTCGCTCATACACTTCTGCCCTTCACTTAGCCAAGCAAACCTACTTCTCTTCTCTCATATCTACTCTTTCCTCAAACCCTAAATGACTCTTTTCCACCTTTAACTCACTCCTCTACCCACCTGCTCCACCACCACCGTCTGTCTTTAGTGCTCAAGCCCTGGCAGACTACTTTTTAAACAAAACACGTACTATCCGAAGCAACATCCCAACACCAACCTGCAATATTCCAACAGGCCCAATTACTCCCTCTGCCACCCTCTCTATCTTCCATCCAGCCACTGAGAATGAAGTTTCTTCCTTGCTATCTTCCTCACGCCTCACTACCTGCCCACTTGACCCTATCCCTTCCCATCTAATACCCTCCCTATCTTCCACCCTCACTCCTGCTCTTACCCACATCTTCAACCTATCTCTCTCTCTACCGGCTCATTCCCATCTTCTTTCAAACACGCAAAAGTCACTGCCATACTCAAAAAACCCTCCCTCGACCCTAATTCTCCTGAAAGCTACCGCCCCATATCACTGCTTCCACTAACATCAAAACTCCTTGAAAAACTAGTTTACAATCGCCTAACCCACTTCCTGTCCACCAACTCCTTGCTTGACCCACTGCAATCCGGTTTCCGCCCAAAACATTTAACTGAGACTGCCCTTACCAAGGTTACAAACTATCTTCTCTCTGCAAAAAATATTGGCCACTACTCTATACTCATCTTACTCGACCTCTCAGCTGCCTTCAACACAGTTGACCACCCCCTCCTCCTACAGACCCTTAGCTCTTTTGGCCTCTGTGACACTGCTCTTTCCTGGATTCACTCCTATCTCTCCCAAAGGTCTTTTTCTGTGTCATTTGCCAGTGACTCCTCCTCTCCTATGCCTCTGTCTGTTGGAGTACCTCAAGGATCTGTTCTGGGTCCTCTACTCTTCTCCATCTATACTTCTTCGCTGGGTAAACTTATCAACCGTTATGGCTTCAAATATCACCTCTATGCTGATGACACCCAGATCTACCTCTCCACCCCTGCTCTCTCTCCCTCTGTCTTTTCTCATGTCAGCGACTGCTAATCTGGTATTTCTTCCTGGATGGCCTCTCACCACCTAAAGATTAACATGTCCAAGACTGAGCTCCTTCTTATCCCCCCTGAAGTTCTACGCCGACCTCTGACTTCTCTATCCCTGTTGACGGCATCACCATTTCCCCATCGCCCCAAGTCCGCTGCCTCTGAGTCACACTTGACTCAAATCTATCCTTCGTCCCCCAATCGCTTTCTACATCCTGCCACAACCATCTACGCAATATTTCCAAAATTCGCCCTTTTCTGAGTGCTGACACCACAAAGCAAATAATCCACTCCCTTGTTATCTCCCGACTTGACTACTGCAATAACCTAGTTGCTGGCCTTCCTCTTTCCCGCCTCTCCCCCCTTCAATCCATCCTAAATGCCTCCGCCAGGCTGATCCACCTTTCCCGTCGATCTGCATCTGCTGCACCTCTCTGCGAGTCCCTTCATTGGCTCCCCATTCACAGCAGAATTAAATTCAAAATGCTCACCCTTACATACAAAGCTCTCACCAACGCCGCTCCCCTCTACCTATCCTCTCTAATACACAAGTATACTCCAGCCCGTCCACTAAGATCCAACAATGACCTGCTCCTTGCATCCGCAACTATCACCTCTTCTCATGATAGACTGCAGGACTTCTGTCGTGCAGCACCTACCCTCTGGAACACTCTCCCTCGTGCTGTCAGGTTTTGCCCTAATCTGTCTTCCTTTAAATGTTCCCTGAAGACTTTTCTGTTCAGGGAAGCCTACCACCCAACTCAATAATAAATTAACTTCACTTACCTAACATTTCCCTCATCTAACTCTGTATTAACATCTTTCCAAATCTTGCAGTCCTCACCTCCTGTTTCTCAACCTCCTACCCTTCTAGATTGTAAGTTCCCACGGGAATAGGGCCCTCAATCCCTCCTGTATGTGTTTGTAAATTTTGTCCTGTCTCTTACAAGTCTTTTATTGTTTTATTTAAATGAATTGTATCCATGGACAGCGTTGCGGAATATGTTGGCGCTTCATAAATAAAGTATAATAATAATGCCCATCCAAATGTCCTTTTCAGGGCAATGTTCAGCTTAGGTTTATTTAGATAGGTTTTTATTTGGGGGGTTTGGTTGTGTGAGTGGTGGATTTTACTGTTGGGGATTGTTTTGTATTTTTTGCACAGCTAGACAGCGCTTTTTCGGGTGTGCCATATAGAACATTGTGCTCATTCCCGTGGAGTTACCTAGGAGTTAGCACTGCATGTCTGTCAAAATAACTGAAATAAGGGGGCAGTCTGCAGAGGCTTAGATACAAGGTAATCACAGAGGTAAAAACATAAATTATGCTTACCTGATCATTTTCTTTTCTTCCGATGGAAAGAGTTCACAGCTGCATTTTGGGAAATAAGAACCTGGCCACCAGGAGGAGGCAAAGACACCACAGCCAAAGGCTTAAATACTCCTCCCACTTCCCTCATCCCCCAGTCATTCTGCTGAGGAACAAGGAACAAAAGAATAAATATCTGGGTGAAAGGGTGCCAGAAGAATAAAAAAGAAAGACGCCCCACATAATAAAAAGACGGGTGGGGAGCTGTGGACTCTTTCCATCGGAAGAAAAGAAAATTATCAGGTAAGCATAATTTATGTTTTTCTTCCTAAATGGAAAGAGTCCACAGCTGCATTCATTACTTTTGGGAAAACAATACCCAAGCTATAGAGGACACTGAATGCCAAAAAGGGGGGGGGGGGGGGGTTACAATAGGCGGCCCATTCTGAGGGCACCAGGCCTAAAATCACTACCCAACAAAAAACCCTGCTTCGTCCGAAGACGAGAAAACAAAAAGGGAAAGAAGGCCCCAAGGACGCTGACTAGCAGATTGCCCGGAGCCTAGCTAGAGACCGCAACATCAGACACAACTGAGCCAACAGTCCTCCGGGAGACATTGTCGCCCAACAGTCAGTCCCCCACCACACACCCTTTACTAGCGAAGGGAACCCCCACCAAAATTCCCAAAGGAATAAGGCAAGGAAGAACCAAATGGGAACTGAAGGTTACCACAAACTGCATAAAAGAAAAAACCCCCATAAAACCAAGCACCTAAATGGGTCCTGACAACAAGAGGAGGCAACGCCCAATCCAATAGAAACCACAAGGTTTAGAACCGTTAGCAGAACAGAGAAAAAGCTCTCCCAACATTCTGCATGGAGTGGAACAGCTAGCTAGCACTCAATCAAGGCACAAACAGCTGTAGCTGATTTCCAAGAGCAACCCTTCACTTGCCAGGCAGCAAAACAACCAGCGCCCAAGTACAACTGAAAATGGAAACCAAACATCATCCGAACTCAGAACCCTGAGGAATTCAGGCAAAATTACCTGTAGCAGACCCAGACGAAGATAAACACCTGAGTCAAGAACACGCAGCCATCCTCAGGATGACACAGAAGAAATTCTTGTTAAAAGCGTCAACCAAAATGTAGGGTGCTAAACCTCTACTACAGAGGCTTACTCTAGGCAACCGAAAATGCCAGACCTACACATAGGTCTCAAAATAAAAGGAGAGCCCAGAACCTCAACGAGGACCAATGCGCCCCCCAAGGTCCAAGACAACAACCGATCTCAGGAACTACCTCCAGCGAACCCCATTTGCTTGCAGAGCAGCAAAACCATCACACTCTTTCAGCAAGCCGACCAAGGGAAACCGACCAAGGCGAAAGGCAAGCCCAGGGGGCAGCGGCACCCAGAAAACCTGGTCAACTGAACCAGTTCAACTAGCCCAACCAAGGACACCGCCCAAGTTTCCTGAAACTGGGGAACCCCGGACCAGCTATAGATCCTAACAGTCCGGTACAACCCGCAACGGGATCCACAAAGGAAACGCTGAGAAAAACCTCAGCCACCGGAAGAACCAGAGCGAGGAGAGGTCCGAGCCCCCATAAACAAGAACCCGGAAACTGGAATCTGATAAAAAACCAGACCCACGGGAGATACCATACAATGTCCAAAGTAAAATGGACAACGAGAAAAAACTTGTAAGTCCCGACCAGAAGATGAGACCACCCCTTGCCAGAGTCCAATGCTCCAAGGAGTTAAAGGGACATTATACACTCATTTTTTCTTTGCATAAATGTTTTGTAGATGATCTATTTATATAGCCCATAAAGTTTTTTTTTTAAAATAAATGTATAGTTTTGCTTATTTTTAAATAACATTGCTCTGATTTTTAGACTCCTAACCAAGCCCCAAAGTTTTATGTGAATACTGTCAGCTACCTTCTCCAGCTTGCTGCTGTTTGTGTAAAGGGTCTTTTCATATGCAAAATAAGGGGGAGGGGGGGAGTGTCTTATTTGCCACTTGCAGTGGGCTTTCCAGGTACCTTTTCAACAGAGCCAAACTGACAACTTCTAAGTAAGTTTTTAAACAGTTTTATACTGGATTTTTATATCAGTATCTGTGCATCTTATTCTTTATAGTAGTGTCTATTACATGCAGTTATATGAAAATGAGTGTATACTGTCCCTTTAAGGAAGCAAAGACCGAAACAAGGTCACTAGAGCCCTGGGCACAATAGCCGCACTACGGCCAAGAACATGGGGATACCTTGAGGACAAAGTCAATCGAACAAAGGCTAGTCTCCACATCACCTCCAAAAAATCAGAGAAGATGAACGAAGGATGCGGAGCATACCCCAGCTCCAGGGAAGAAAACCTAAGGGCTCAAGGAGACCACCCTGCTCATATCCAGTGTTCCCTCTAAGGCCAGTTTTTTGTGTGGCCCAGCAATGAAATAGTTAATTAGGTAACCACACCCTGCAGTTAGCAAACACTGCACAATGCAGACATAAAGGTATGTTTCTCTTGTTAACTGTTTCACTGCTGGACCGCACACAAAACTGGCCTTAGGGGGAACACTGCTCATGTCCCTACAAAAGAACCAACTCCCGAAGGGAACCAGTCCCCAGAAAAGAACCAGAGTAACGGACAAAGTCTGAAAGGTCTCAAGAAGAGAACCACAGCAAGTCCAAGGATAAATTCCAGAGCCTCAGAAGGCCAAACCGCTCAAAACAGCGTAAGAGAGCGCTAAGCCCCCAATCCTCCCAAGAGAGGGAGAAAACTCTAGGCCCCGAGGAAATTGGAGCCAAAAGAGTGACGCAGTGGAACTCCACTGACCTGGTCACCAGATTGAATGCTGCATAAGGACTGACACAATCCTCCCAGCCATACAGATCCTTTTAAAGTGTTTAGCTTAACTTATAAGAAAAAAAAAAAGAAAACACACAAATAATAATGTGATCACTCAGCGCCCCACCAGACCAGTCAGGCAGAACAGGTGCCACGTGTCTGAATTAGACACAGGACAGAAGATCTGAATCCCAGCAGGAGCAGCCTCAAAGGGGAAGGTAAAACAGAGAAACCTAGGACTAACGTGTCCCTTAAACTTTCGAAGAAGCAACCAGAGAGAATCGATGCCAGAAGTTCCAGAAGTAAACACATAATCGAAATTAAAAGACATCCTAACCGGATAAAAGAAAATATAAGGCAACCCGTGGCATAACACCCAGGAAGAAAGCAGGCATACCCGCAGGACCAGCCAAACGGAACCCTGATCTTCCAACAAAAAACTAGGAAAGATCTACATAATCAGACAATTTGGAAATTATGTCATCCTCTCATGTCAAATAAGATGAGCCATTCAAAGTAGAAGACTGCGGATTCCCATATTCGTTAAGGATAGGATCCTCTAATAACTCAAAAATGGGTCTGAGTAAAACGCGGACGTGCTATTCTGTAGCGAAAGGCACAACAACACAGGGACAGCTACACCCGCAGGGAACTATATAGGCCCACCCAAGGCCGGTAGACCCGGGACGTTTGGGCACGAGCACAATATACGTCTGGACTTAGCAGGCGCATAATCGCCAAAAATATGTGAAGGAGAAAACGAGCTGCAACCTCCGGGGGGAACAAGCCACCTTGTAAGGAGGGATAAACATAATCTAGGTTACCTGCATGTGTAGTAGTAGGGAGCGGTAGGGAACTTGCCTCATGGAGGACATAACCCCCAGAGGCGGATGGCTCAGCAGACCCCCGATTCCCCGAGCCTGAGGAACAGGGCGCTCTAATACGGCATATCGAACATAACTGATTGACCTTTGTCAACAGGGCTAATTCACATTCTTCACAAGTCAAAGAATCTGAAATTTGAACAGATTTAGCATCAGAATCCTCCATAACTAGATAGAGAATATAAGAATATGGACTAAGAAAAAACTTAAACGGCGCCTGACACCCACAATGGCTGGGGCACTCACCACCTCCTAGAAGCAGACTCTAATTCTTCAGTCGCCACACGGTCAGGAATGCGGAAATGGAAGACCAGAACATAAACACGTACAGTCACAAGGTGATCCGTACAGTACAAAAAAAGCGTGCCCAACCATAAGGTCGCGTCACTTCTAAAGGCCTTTATGCTCTAGCCAAGAGCCCAGTTAACACTACACATAAGCACATTGAATCACATAACAAACATGATTAAAAAAACCCTGTTCAATAATCCCCCTCAGGAGATATTAACCCTAGATTCCAAGATACCAAAGGAGCCTCACTGAGGCCCTATAATTTTACTAAGTCCCGCAAAATAGTTCCTTATGGGAAAACATAATAAGTTACAGTACATTCTGAAGAAGTAAAATTTAACAATCTTACCGAAATCTACGCCGTGGAACAGGAACATGGCCCTTCAAGTGTGACGAATAGTAGCAGCGCCTCCGCCATGGACTTGAGAGAAGAAAGCAGGCAGCGAAGTTTGACAACGCTGATTGCTTGTGGAGCTGTTAATGAGTCGGGATGGTTTCGCAGAGAGACTCTCCCTGTATCTCTAGACTCTAATTTTCATCCAGGCCCTCACTGAGAGACTGATAGGATTACTTAAAGCTCCCGTCCCATGTCGAAGAGTACTACCCTCCATAAGAGACAACCTCCTGGGATGAAAGGCAAAGAATGACTGGGGGGTGAGGGAAGTGGGAGGATTATTTAAGTCTTTGGCTGGGGTGTCTTTGCCTCCTCCTGGTGGCCAGGTTCTTATTCACCAAAAGTAATGAATGCAGCTGTGGACTCTTTCCATTTAGGAACAAAATGTATTTTGGTAATAAATGGTAATGGTAATAAAGGGATTATCAATCTTTTTAAACAATTACAATTCTGGTGTAGACTGTCCCTTTAATTGATCAAGCAGGTAACATATATAGCTCTGGTGATGGCGTGGGTCAGTATCTTCTGTCCATGCACAAAATCTTGTTACATTCAAAAACATAAATTATGCTTACCAGATCATTTCCTTTCCTTCTGTATGAGGAGAGTCCACGGCTTCATTCCTTACTTGTGGGAAATATTGAACCTGGCCACCAGGAGGAGGCAAAGACACCCCAGCCAAAGGCTTAAATACCTCCCCCACTTCCCTCATCCCCCAGTCATTCTGCCGTTAAACTTGTAAAATTTTGAAAAGGTATGTAAGGAGGGCCAGGTAGCCACCCTACAAATCTGATCACATTTTTGAAGGCCCAATGAGTCTTAATCCTCTGAGGAGGCTTATGTCCCGCTCTCTCATATGCTAAGCAAATAATGCTCCGTAACCAAAAAGACAAGGAAGTGGACAAGGCTTTCTGCCCCATACCCTTCCTAGAATAGACAACAAACAAAGAAGAAGTCTGTCTAAACTCCTCCGTAGCCTGGAGATAGAACTTCAAGGCTCGAACCACATCCAAGTTATGAAGTAATCGCTCCTTCGAAGGAGGAGGATTAGGACACAAGGAAGGAACCACAATCTCCTAATTGATGTTACGATCAGAAACAACCTTAGGAAGAAAACCCAACCCAGTACGAAGAACAGCCCTTTCAGCATGAATTACTTGGTAAGGGGGCTCACATTGCAAGGCAGCCATCTCAGATACTCTGCGAAACCGAGGCAATAGCCAGTAGAAAAAGAATATGGATATGGAGTCTATTATCGTACCCAGGAATTCCACCCTGGGACTGGGAATGAGAAAACTATTTTCTAAGTTTATCTTCCATCCATGAGATCGAAGAAGAGAAAAAAGGGCTTTTGAGTGGTCCTCTGCCCGACGGCAGGATGGTGTTTGAACCAGAATATCTTCTAAGTAAGGCGCCACTGCTATATTTCTGATTCTGGCCACTGCGAGCAGAGCCCCCAGAACCTTCGTAAAGACTCTTGGTGCAGTAGCTAGACCAAACGGAAGTCAAATAAACTGTTAGTGCTGGTCTAGGAACACAAATCTTAGGAACATGATGTGTTCCTTTGTGTATAGGGACTTGAAGGTATGCATTCTTCAGGTCTATTGTGGTCATGAACTGTCCTTCCTGAACTAAGGGCCGAATGGACCTTATTGTCTCCATCTTGAACGAGGGGACAGATAGGAATTTTTTTTAAGCACTTAAGGCCCAGAATCGGGCGAAAAGTACCCTCCTTCTTTGGGACCACAAAGAGGTTTAAGTAGTAACCCAGACCTCTCTCTGCTGACGGTACCGGACCCCCATGGAGGAGAGATCCATCACGCACCCTAGAAAAGCCTCTCTCTTTTCTGGCCTTGAATACAGGTTTGATAAGAAGAATCTGCCCCTGGGAGGATCTTGTATCTTGTATCCCTGAGCGATGACCTCCAGGACCCACGGGTCTTGCACGTCCCCAAACCAAGCTTCTGAAAAGAGTGACATTCTGCCCCCTACCAGATCCAGAGCCGGATCGGGGGCCGCCCCTTCATGCCGACTTTGACTTTGCGGGCTTCTTGTTCTGCTTGGATTTATTCCAGGACAGAGTTGGTTTCCAAGTTCCCTTGGACTGCTCAGGGTTTGCAGAGGATTGCTGACGTTGGGATTTATCCGAATGAAAATTAGGACCTTGTCCCTTAGGCTTGTTCTTCTTATCCTGTGGTAAAAAGGCACCTTTGCCCCCAGTAACTGTGGAGATGATTGAGTCCAGGCCTGGACCAAAAATAAACTTTCCCTTAAATGGGAGAGAAAGAAGTCTAGATTTTGAAGTCATGTCCACAGACCAAGACTTCAGCCAGAGTGCCCTAAGGGCTAGGGCAGAAAAACCTGAAGCCGTGGCATTCAGGCGAATAATCTGCATATTTGCGTCACAAATAAAAGAATTAGCTACCCTAAGGCCTTAATTCTTTCTTGGATCTCCTTGAGGGGACCCTCCACCTCGATCAATTCAGATAAGGAGTCACACCAGTAGGTAGTCGCTCCCGCAGCAACAGCCGCTGCCGGTTGAAACAAATATCCCATATGCTGAAACATCTTTCTTAATAGAGTTTCCAGCTTCTTATCCATAGGCTCCTAAAACAACGAACTATCCTCAAGCAGGATAGTAGTGCGTTTTGCCAGAGTGGAGATAGCGCTATCCACCATAGGGACAGAACCCCACAACTCTAATTGAGAGTCCGGAACCAGGAATAATTTCTTAATAGAAGGGGAAACAGAAGAGCCAAGTCTTTCCCATTCCTTCTTAATAATGTTCACCATCTTAACGGGAACCGGAAAAGTCTGTGGTACAACCCTGTCCTCGTAGACCTTATCTAATTTAGGAATACAAGGTTCCTCAGGTAATTTAGGTTCTGGAATCTCCAAAGTAGCCAAAACTTCCTTTAGCAGAAAGCGTAAGTGTTCAATCCTAAATCTTAAGTCTGGTTCCTCCGCTGCTGGAGGCTTAGAGGCAGCAGATTCCCACCCAGAAAGGGTATCCTCTGAAGTATCAGAGGTGTCTTCATCAGTGGATAATCTAGTATCAGGATAAATCCATTAAGATAGTCGATGACCCCTGGGAAGGATAGCAATATTTAACCTTTTGTTTTAAGATATTAAAGATCCCAGGAGGGGAACTTATGGAGGCACGCTTAAACAATATTGGATGATATATGAGATGTTACCAGAGTTCATTCCCCATAGGAAGACAGCAGATATCCAACAGTGTGGGTCTGTGACGTTGTTCAATATTGTGAACGTTAGACGAAGGCAGCTCTGCTTGAACCCAGTGTGAAGGGTAATCTACAGAAATGATACAAAAAAAAGAGGGTGCCTTCATAGTGTGGTATGTCCCCAATAGGTCTGTGAGTATGAATGGTAGAAGGCTTACCAGATGAAGTTGCACCGTACTGTGACCGGTGCCAGTGAGCAGGCTAGCACTGTACAGTGGCTAGTACACTGATCCAGGTGTCCCCAACGGTGTTGACAGCTAAAATCCAACGTTGGATGCGCTTCAGATGGGAGTGCGAGACCTCTCTGTACCCACTGGTGAAGTAAGTAGAAAGACATAAAACCAAAAAGACAACTTCCAATATTTCAAAGTTAAAAACAACGCTTTAATCTTTACAGCAACATGTTTCTCGACCAAACAGGTCGATTTCTTCAGGCAATAAAAATGTTTTTTATTGCCTGAAGAAACTACCTGTTTGTTTGGTCGAGAAAAGCGTTGCTGTAAAGATTAAAGCGTTGTTTTTACCTTTGAAAAGTTGTCACAATATAGACAGGCATTAGATTTCGGTAAAGAGGGAGTACCTTCTAATGTATCAAAGTTCTCCATAGCTTGCGCTTATAAATTGGACAATATAAAAATAAAATTGGCACCATTATACCCCCAATGGCTGGGGCACTTACCACCTCCTATGACCCAGGCCCAACAGAGAAACCGCTTTGTCTCCGGAAAAATGCACGGTCAGGAAGAGGAGAAATCGGTGTGACCACACCCGGAACCGCCCCTGCTGCAGCTAAAAGCGCGCCAAGCCTAACAGGCTGCGCAGCTAGAGGTAAAACCTGTCCATTCCAACATCCGCCTGAGCCTCATCTCACACATATTGCAGCATAAACACAATATTAACATTATGTGATGAACCCCCCCCCCCATGTTCAATAATCCCCTTCTGGAGATATTAACCCTTGATTCCATACAGATAAAAGGAGCCACACTGTGACCCTGTCTTCTTGCGTTATTAAAAGTGTATAAAATGAAACGATCTTACCGGAATCTATGCTGTGGAACAGAAACACAGCCTCTCAAGTTTGACAGTCTTGTAGCATCGCTCCTGACATGGACTTAAGTGAAAAAAGAAGGCAGTGAAACTCGTCAACACTGATTGCTTAAGGAGCTGTTAATACGAGTCTGGATGGGTTCGCAGAAAGACTCTCCCTGCATCTCCAGACTTTTTAATTTTCGTCAATGCTCTCACTGAGAGGCTGACAAGACTACTTAAACGGATACTGAACCCAAATTTTTTCTTTTGCGATTCAGATAGAGCATGAAATTGTAAGCATATTTCTAATTTACTCCAATTATCAAATTTTCTTCATTCTCTTGGTATCTTTATTTGAAATGCAAGAATGTAAGTTTAGATGCCGGCCCATTTTTGGTGACCAACCTGGGTTGTTCTTGATGATTGGTGGATAAATTCATCCACCAATAAAAAGTGCTGTCAAGAGTTCTAAACCAAAAAACAGAATTTATGCTTACCTGATAAATTTCTCTCTCTTGTGATGTATCGAGTCCACGGATTCATCCATACTTATGGGATATTCTCCTTCCCAACAGGAAGTGGCAGAGAGAGCACCCACAGCAGAGCTGTCCATATAGCTCCTCCCTTAGCTCCACCACCCAGTCATTCGACCGAAGGCTAGGAAGAAAAAGGAGAAACTATAGGGTGCAGTGGTGACTGAAGTTTTTTAAATAAAAATATACTACCTGTCTTAAATAGACAGGGCGGGCCGTGGACTCGATACATCACAAGAGAAAGAAATTTATCAGGTAAGCATAAATTCTGTTTTCTCTTGTAAGATGTATCGAGTCCACGGATTCATCCATACTTATGGGATACCAATACCAAAGCTTTAGGACACGGATGAAGGGAGGGACAAGACAGGTACCTTAAACGGAAGGCACCACTGCTTGTAGCCTCAGAAGAAGCAAAAGTATCGAATTTGTAAAAATTGGAAAAAGTATGAAGCGAAGACCAAGTCGCCGCCTTACAAATCTGTTCAACAGAAGCCTCATTTTTAAAAGCCCATGTGGAAGCCACTGCTCTAGTAGAATGAGCAGAAATTCTTTCAGGAGGCTGCTGGCCAGCAGTCTCATAAGCCACACGGGTGAAGCTTTTCAGCCAAAAGGAAAGAGAGGTAGCCGTAGCCTTTTGACCTCTCCGTTTACCAGAATAAACAACAAACAATGAAGATGTTTGACGGAAATCTTTAGTTGCTTGTAAGTAGAACTTTAAAGCACGAACCACATCAAGATTGTGCAACAGACGTTCCTTCTTTGATGAAGGATTAGGACACAGAGAAGGAACAACAATCTCCTGATTGATATTCCTAATAGAAACAACCTTAGGAAGAAACCCAGGTTTGGTACGCAAAACCACCTTATCTGCATGGAAAACTAGGTAAGTTGAGTCACACTGTAAAGCAGATAACTCAGAAACTCTTTGAGCCGAAGAGATAGCTACTAAAAACAAAACTTTCCAAGATAGAAGCTTAATATCTATGGAATGCATAGGTTCAAACGGAACCCCTTGAAGAACATTAAGAACCAAATTTAGGCTCCATGGTGGGGCAACAGGTTTAAATACAGGCTTGATCCTGACCAAGGCCTGACTAAACGCTTGAACGTCTGGGACATCTGCCAGAAGTTTGTGTAAAAGAATAGACAAAGCAGATATTTGTCATTTTAAGGAACTAACTGATAATCCCTACTCCAATCCTTCTTGGAGAAAGGACAAAATTCTAGGAATCCTAATCTTACTCCATGAGTAACCCTTGGATTCGTACCAACAAAGATATCTGCGCCAAATCTTATGATAGATTTTCCTGGTGACAGGCTTTCTAGCCTGAATCAGGGTATCAATGACCGACTCAGAGAAACCACGCTTTGATAGAATCAGGCGTTCAATCTCCAAGCAGTCAGACGCAGAGAAGTTAGATTTGGATGCTAGAATGGTCCTTGGATTAGAAGGTCCTGCCTCATTGGAACAGATGACATGTCCACCAGGTCTGCATACCAAGTCCTGCGTGGCCACGCAGGCGCTATCAGAATCACCGAAGCTCTCTCCTGCTTGATTCTGGCAACCAGACGTGGGAGGAGAGGAAACGGTGGAAATACATAAGCCAGATTGAAGGACCAGGGCACTGCTAGAGCATCTATCAGTATAGCCTGGGGATCCCAGGACCTGGACCCGTAACAAGGAAGTTTGGCGTTCTGTCGGGACGCCATCAGATCCAATTCTGGTGTGCCCCATAGCTGAGTCAGCTGGGCAAATACCTCCGGATGGAGCTCCCACTCCCCCGGATGAAAAGTCTGACGACTTAGGAAATCCGCCTCCCAGTTCTCTACCCCTGGGATATGGATTGCTGAGAGATGGCAAGAGTGATGCTCTGCCCATCGGATTATTTTGGTTACCTCCATCATCGCTAGAGAACTCCGTGTTCCTCCTTGATGATTGATATAGGCTACAGTCGTGATGTTGTCCGACTGAAATCTGATGAATTTGGCCGCAGCTAGCTGAGGCCATGCCTGAAGCGCATTGAATATCGCTCTCAGTTCTAGAATGTTTATCGGGAGGAGAGATTCCTCCTGAGACCATAAGCCCTTTGCTTTCAGGGATTTCCAGACTGCACCCCAGCCTAGCAGGCTGGCATCTGTCATTACTATGAGCCACTCTGGCCTGCGGAAACACATTCCCTGAGACAGGTGGTCCTGAGACAACCACCAGAGAAGAGAATCTCTGGTCTCTTGGTCCAGATGCAGTTGAGGAGATAAATCTGCATAATCCCCATTCCACTGTTTGAGCATGCATAGTTGCAGTGGTCTGAGGTGTAGGCAGGCATAAGGAACTATGTCCATTGCCGCTACCATGAGTCTGATTACCTCCATACACTGAGCCACTGATGGCCGAGGAATGGAATGAAGAGCTAGGCAAGTGATTAAAAGTTTTGATTTTCTGACCTCCGTCAGAAATATTTTCATTTCTACCGAGTCTATTATAGTCCCTAGGAAGGAAACTCTTGTTAGAGGGACGAGAGAACTCTTTTTTATGTTCACCTTCCATCCGTGAGATCTCAGAAAAGCCAACACAATGTCCGTGTGAGACTTGGCTAGCTGGAAAGTCGACGCCTGAATTAAGATGTCGTCTAGATAAGGCGCCACTGCTATACCCTGCGGTCTTAGAACCACCAAAAGTGACCCTAGCACCTTTGTGAAAATTCTGGGAGCCGTGGCCAACCCGAAAGGAAGGGCCACAAACTGGTAATGCCTGTCCAGAAAGGCAAATCTGAGGAATTGATGATGATCTCTGTGAATAGGGATGTGTAGATACGCATCCTTTAAATCCACGGTAGTCATATATTGACCCTTCTGGATCAGAGGAAGAATAGTCTGAATAGTCTCCATCTTGAAAGAGGAATTTGTTTAGAATTTTGAGATCCAAGATCGGTCTGAAAGTTCCCTCTTTTTTGGGAACCACAAACAGGTTGGAGTAAAAACCTAGCCCTTGTTCCGCTCTTGGAACTCGGCGGATCACTCCCATGGTATGTAGGTCTTCTACACAGCGTAAGAACGCCTCTCTCTTTGTCTGGTTTGCAGACAATTGAGAAATGTGAAATGGGGGGGAGTCTTTGAAGTCCAGAAGATATCCTTGGGACACAATTTCTAAATCCCAGGAATCGTGAACATCTCTTGCCCAAGCCTGAGTGAAGAGAGAGAGTCTGCCCCCTACTAGATCCGGTCCCGGATCGGGGGCTACCCCTTCATGCTGTCTTAGAGGCAGCAGCAGGCTTCTTGGCCTGTTTACCTTTGTTCCAAGCCTGGTTAGGTCTCCAGACTGACTTGGATTGGACAGAATTCCCCTCTTGCTATGCTGCAGGGGAAGCTGAAGCGGGACATTTGAAGTTCCGAAAGGAACGAAAATTATTTTGTTTGGTCCTCATCTTACTTGTTTTATCCTGAGGGAGGGCATGGCCTTTCCCTCCAGTGATGTCTGAAATAATTTCTTTCAGTGTAGGCCCGAATAGGGTCTTTCCTTTGAAAGGGATGTTCAACAACTTAGATTTTGATGACACATCAGCAGACCAGGACTTAAGCCATAACGCCCTGCGTGCTAAAATGGCAAAACCTGAATTCTTTGCCGCTAATTTAGCCATTTGGAAAGCGGCATCTCTAATGAAAGAATTAGCCAACTTAAGGGCCTTAATTCTATCCATAATATCCTCTAATGGAGTCTCCACCTGGAGAGCCTCTTCTAGAGCCTCAAACCAGAAAGCAGCTGCAGTAGTTACAGGAACAATGCATGAAATAGGTTGGAGAAGAAAAGCTTGATGAACAAAAATTTTCTTTAGGAGACCCTCTAATTTTTTATCCATAGGATCTTTGAAAGCACAACTGTCTTCGATAGGTATAGTTGTATGCTTAGCAAGAGTAGAAATAGCTCCCTCCACCTTAGGAACAGTCTGCCACGAGTTCTGTATGGTGTCAGATTTCTTAAAAACAGGAGGGGGAGCGAACGGAATACCTGGTCTATCCCACTCTTTAGTAACAATAGTCACAATCCTCTTAGGGACTGGAAAAACATCAGTGTAAACAGGAACCTCTAAGTATCTGTCCATTTTACACAATTTCTCTGGGACCACTAAAGGGTCACAATCGTCTAGAGTAGCTAATACCTCCTTGAGCAATAAGCGGAGGTGTTCAAGCTTAAATTTAAAGGCCGTCATATCAGAATCTGTCTGAGGGAGCGTCTTTCCTGAATCAGAAATCTCTCCCTCAGATAACAAATCCCTTACCCCTACTTCAAAACATTATGAGGGTATATCGGATACGGCTACTAAAGCATCAGACGGCTCATTTGTTCTTAACCCAGAGCTGTCACGCTTTCCTTGTAAACCAGGCAGTTTAGAGAAAGCCTCTGTGATGATTTTATTCATAACTATGGCTATGTCTTGTAAAGTAAATGAATTTGACGCATTAGAGGTACTTGGCGTCACTTGTGCGGGTGTTACTGGTTGTGACACTTGGGGAGAGCTAGATGCTAAACCCTCATTTCCTTCTAACTGAGAATAATCTATTGCAATATTTTTAAGTGCTAAAATATGCTCTTTAGAATTTATAGACATATTAGTGCAAGTGGTACACATTCTAAGAGGGGGTTCCACAATGGCTTCTAAACACATAGAACAAGGATTTTCCTTTGTGTTAGACATGTTAAACAGGCTAGTAGTGAAACAAACAAGCTTGTAAAACACTTTAAAAGACCAGTCAACACAGTAGATTTGCATAATCAACAAATGCAAGATAACAAGACAATACTCTAGCACTTAGTCTGAACTTCAAATGAGTAGTAGATTTTTTTTCTTCAATTTTAAAAGTTATGTCTTTTTCCACTCCCCCTGTACCATGTGACAGCCATCAACCAATCACAAATGCATACACATACCATGTGACAGCCATCAGCCATTCACAAATGCATACACACTTATTCTTGCACATGCTCAGTAGGAGCTGGTGACTCAAAAAGTTTAAATATAAAAAGACTGTGCACATTTTGTTAATGGAAGTAAATTGGAAAGTTGTTTAAAATGGCATGCTCTATCTGAATAATGAAAGTTTAATTTTGATTGAGTGTCCCTTTAATCAAAGAAAATAACACTTTAAACAAAAACGGTACTGTGCCTTTAAGAGAAAAAAAGCTGCACAAACTCTGCAAAACAGTGTAAAAAAAGCAGTAAACAAAATGAAATTTTTACAGTAGCATCATAAAGCCTTAGTAACTTTGCACCACTATGCAAATAAACAATTAACCCCTTAATGTAAAAACCGGATTGAAAAAACTTCAAAACCGGTAAAATAACGTTCAGCACCTTGCCACAGCTCTGCTGTGGCGCCTACCTGCCCTTTAGGAACGATTTGTGGGGAAAAAAACCTCTTTACAGCCCTCAAATACAGCAGGAATCTCTGGAGAAGTAGCTGGATGCTTCCGAGGTAAATAAACGGTGCAACTGAAAATAGGCCCCTCCCACCTCACTCGATGTTATGGGGCCTAAAACACACCAGAGTGTTTCTTAAACTAGCCATGTGGGTTAATAACCCTTAAACAAGTCACAAAGACCCCTTAAAGTCCCTCAAAAAACGTTTTATTTGTAATTAAACCAAAACGTTTTTTCCTATTAGTGTCACCAGTAACTATGAGCCCTTTATGCAAGCTTGGATTCCTCTTTTACTGAATACAGCTTACCTTTCCCTCATGGGGATATTGCCAGCCTTTTCTAGAAATAACAGTCTGTCTAGAAAAAAATAGACTGAACATACCTTAATGCAGTTTAGCCTGCAAACTGTTCCCCCAACTGAAGTTTTCCTGTACACACCAGTAACATTTAAAATAACAAACTTTTGCTTGAGAAAATAAAAACTAACATTTTTGTCACCATACTCCCTTTGCCCTACCTAGCAGTTAAGCAGGCAGAGAGAATGACTAGGGGTGGAGCTAAGGGAGGAGCTATATGGACAGCTCTGCTGTGGGTGCTCTCTGCCACTTCCTGTTGGGAAGGAGAATATCCCATAAGTATGGATGAATCCGTGGACTCGATACATCTTACAAGAGAAAAAAAAAAAAAAAAGCTTAGATGCCTTCTTTTTCAAATAAAGATAGCAAGAGAACAAAGAAAAATTGATAATAGGAGTAAATTAGAAAGTTGCTTAAAATTGCATGCTCTATCTAAATCACGCAACAAAAACATTGGGTTCAGTGTCCCTTTTAAAACTCCAGTCCCATGCCGAAGGGTAGATACCCTCCATAAGGAACTACTCCGTATCTTCTGACACTTCTCTGCCAACCTCCTGTGACGAAAGGCAAAGAATGACTTGGGGATGAGGGAAGTAGGGGAGGTATTTAAGCCTTTGGCTGAGGTGTCTTTGCCTCTCCTGGTGGCCAGGTTCAGTATTTCCCACAAGTAAGGAATGAAGCCGTCGACTCTCCTCATATTAAGAAGGAAAAATGCTTGGGGTACTTGGTATAAGGAGGAAGAGTGCTGTATGTGCGTTTGTCAAGGCTTTTTAGCTGTGGAATTAAATTAGTTAAAAATGGCCCATTCATTTGTTAAGTATTCAGAATGTGGATTGTGATCAGTCAAACAGGACTTGCACACAAGTATAGGGACATTTTTCACATAAATGATAACAATACACTAGCACATAAGTGTTATTATTGCTCATTTATATCCTTTTTTTTATTCATGATTCAGATAGAGCATGAGATTTTACACAACTTTCCAATTAACGTCTGATAATCAGCTTTGTTCTGTTTGTATCATTTGTTGAAGAGTAAGCGTAGAAGCAGCAATGCAATAATGAGAACCGGCTTACCACATCTGGTGAGCCAATGACAAGAGGCAAATATGTGCAGCCAGCAATTACCAGCAAGCTCCCAGTAGTGCAGTACTGCTCCAAGCACTACTCTTCAACAAAGAATACCAAGTGAATGAAGCTATTTTGATTAGTATATTGGAAAGTTGTTTAAAAAGGACATGCTCCATCTGAATCAAGAAAGTTTAATGCTGGCATTACTGTCCCTTTAAGAATAGTGGTAGTACAGAACAATTATAATTAGGTTAAAACTTAGTTTATTGTCCCTTGAGCACCTTTTTCCTTTTGTAGAAGATCTTTTCCATTCAAATTTCGATTTATTTTTATATAACCTGAAACATGGCATCACTATTTGAAATATGTAAAGGCTTTAGCTAAAAATCATTGCAGCCTAAGGAATTGGTCAGAATTAAAAAAAAATAAAAAAAAAAATAAAGGATTCAAGTGACCCACATTTAATGGCAAAATATAAAAAAGTTGTTTGATACCGTTTTGGTAATTTACGATAGAAAAATTTATTTTAAACAACCCCTGAACGTCCATTGAAGCAATATATTTAATAAAGATCATTTCATAGGTTTAAAAGGGACTCTAAAGTCAAAATTAAACGATGAGTCAAATAGAGCAAGTAGTTTTAAAAATAAAAAAAAATCCAATTTACTTCCATGATTGGAAATTGTGCACAGTTTTTATTTATACACAGTTTGAGGCACTGGCTCTTACTGAGCATGTGCAATGGTTCATTATATGTATATGAGTCTGTGATTGGTTGATGGCTGTCACATGAATGGAAGTAAATTTTTAAAATTTCTCAGAGAAAAAAAAAAAAAAATCTACTCATTTAAAAATCAATGTGGCTAGATTTAGCCACCAATCAGCATGAGCTTACCCAGGTGCTGAACCAAAAATAGGCTGGTTCCTAAGCTTACATTCCTGCTTTTCAAATAAAAAATACCAACAAAACAAAGAAAAATTGATAAGAGTAAATTAGAAAGGTGCTTAAAATTGCATGCTCTATCTGAATCATATCCCTTTAATGGTCCTTTAAATAAGGTAAGTCTGTTATGAAATTATACATTTTAAAGAGACAGATCTTATTTGTTACTCTGTAGCAAGATTTTATCATATTAGATAGGACAGAGTTTCTTAATCAATGGTTGAAACAGCTGAGGCACCTTTGCTTAGGCAGCAATATCCTGAAACCCTGGCTTGAAAATGACTAAAGCTGCCTGTGCAGATGATTTTAGTGATTATTCAGCTCCCCCTGGTGTATAAAAAGAATTAGGCAGATCAGAACTCTTACCATAATTATTACAGGAAATTAAAATAACAAAAAAGGCGACAGAGAACCATAAATGATTTTTATTCATTTGAAAGGTATTTACTAAAAGATTGCACTATTCGTTGGACAGCGCAGCAGGTATCTTAGTAGGTTAAAGAAAAATATTTACAATTAAAATCTTACAAGTGCAAAATAATGCCGAATGACAGTTACAGGGCATGTTTAATCATACGTTATATACATTTAATGTCCCTGATTACAGATAAAATACAGTATGGATAACGCCTTGTTAACAAGGGCTTAAACGTAGTGCTATATAAAGCCATGTAATAAAATACATTTACATACAGTCAGTGAATAAATCAGACCATTTTCAAGAAAATAAATATCAAAGCTTGCAATTTCCGAAAATGTTATCTTTGCATCCATTGTACTTATATGCACCATAGGTGCAGTAGAATTTATATAGGTACCATCACCAAATTCTGCTGTTCTTAAAGGCAACTGACCTGCAGCATTGCTACACTTCCATCTCTAATCTGACAGTCTGTGATCAAGCATTGCTCACTAATAAAGTAATTTGCTATTAGAAAGTAAGATAGAGCCTAGTAGACGTAAAGGTTTTTCATTTGTTTTCTGTCCATATGCAGAAGAGTAAATATGTCACTTGTTTTAGTGATGATGCATTTCTTTGGCTTTAGTTTCTATTTGCCCGACGGATGGTCATGGTGCATTTCTGGGGTGTAGGTGAGAAGAACAATCATAACCCAGAGGTGCAGGAGTGCCTGAAAGATAGCAAAATATCAGCTTATTAGTACTTATGGAGAAATATATAAATGGTCTGCTCCAGCACAATATTAAATATTTTTCCCAAACAGTAAGTCACAATCCTCTCTGCCTGCATTTTTGGCTTGTTTTTTGGGTTCTAAAATGCAAATGATAGCCTATATTTATTAAAAAGAACAACTGTTAACTTTTTAATTGCAGAACTGAACTATGAGTGATTGTACGATGTAAGTTGAATCTATAAGCTGTATTATGACATAAATATTGCATTAATGACATAAGATATTGTTGTTTACACTTACAGATGTAAATATACAAATATTTTGAAATCCAAACCTTTTCTGGTCCCAAGCAGTTTGGATAAAGGGTTTTGTACCATTATATATACAGGTTCTTTAATGCAGGCCCTGGGAGAAGCTGCGCTAAGCCTCCTATTAGAGCGGCAGGGGCTCTGTGCAGAAGAGGAGGGGTTAGCACGGCTCTCCAGCACTCTAAATTTAAGTATAAGCTACAGGTAGAAAAAGTTCAATGAAAACAAATGTAAATGTTCTATGAATATTCAGTATTTGTTAAATTTAAAACAAAAAGAATACCAAATAGTGCCACCCTGACGTGGCCCTGGCCTAAAACCGTTTGATGCTAAATGCAACTAACTCTCCCATTTTTGCTTTTAAATATTACTGTGTGCTTGCTAGAGAGTGACAGGATTTCTGTGTGTTGTGTTGACAATTTTGTTTTGTAATCTTCTCTATGGGCTTGTCACCCCGGCTGGTCGGGAGTTATCTGAGTTGCTGAAAACTGTACAGCTGTCTGTAGGTATTTAGGGCTGTGGGTTTTACAGTGACTTGGGATGTGTACCCAGTCCAGTCTGAGAGTGCAGTCCATTTCTGTTATATATATTATATATATTTATTTATTTATATATATATATTTTATTTTTATAAAAAGACTCTGCAAATTAATTCTTACTATAGCTAGTTAGATAATAAACAGTTATAGCATTTGGGCAAACAACAAATGAACTACACATTTCCTCCACACTTACCATATATATAATAATAAATACACGTGCAATAGGATATCTTCGTAGAAAGATGCCGAGACGGATGCTGCAAAATAATGGGGAAAAGATAAATAAAAGTGATAATATTTTTACTTTACTCAGGTTATTACAATATGTTTTGAATCCCTATGTTTTGAACCCCTTAACTGACAAATACAACTGCAGTACATTGCTACATAATGTACTGCAGCTTTTAATGGAAGTCACAGGTTTAGGCATAGGGTTGCCACCTCAGCCATGTTTTCCTGAGTTACACATGCTGCAAGGTGCGCAGGAAGGAACATGCATTGTGCCTCTGGACAGTACATAAATACAGCTGCTGGACATCACTATGCATGTTCCTCCCTGCACAGCCTCCAGTATGTCTAACTCATAACTGTCCAGGAAAACATAGCCGAGGTCAGGTGGCAGCCCTTGTAGTGTGGAATGTCCCTTTCAGCTAGTGAACGTTAACAGTGCTACATACATACATACACACCACATACCTCTTGCTTTGTAATTATTTTTGTTTGTCCAAAGATATTGTTTTACTTTGTCATAGCGAATTAGAGTTCCCTCTGCTTGCCATGTTTAATTTCTATGTAGTATTTATAGATTTGTCCTTTTGTTTTTAACCTGTTAATTGGAGAGTCCTCACTGGCAAGACACACAAAACCATTTTTTCCCCATGATTCAGATAGAGGACACAATTTAAAAAAAGTTTCCAATCTATATATAGTATCAAATTGACTTTGTTCTCTTGGTATTTTTTGTTGGACAGTAGGTAGGCTCAGGAGAATGCATGTATCTGGGGAAAACAGAATTTATGTTTACCTGATAAATTTCTTTCTCCAACGGTGTGTCCGGTCCACGGCGTCATCCTTACTTGTGGGATATTCTCTTCCCCAACAGGAAATGGCAAAGAGCCCAGCAAAGCTGGTCACATGATCCCTCCTAGGCTCCGCCTACCCCAGTCATTCGACCGACGTTAAGGAGGAATATTTGCATAGGAGAAACCATATGGTACCGTGGTGACTGTAGTTAAAGAAAATAAATTATCAGACCTGATTAAAAAACCAGGGCGGGCCGTGGACCGGACACACCGTTGGAGAAAGAAATTTATCAGGTAAACATAAATTCTGTTTTCTCCAACATAGGTGTGTCCGGTCCACGGCGTCATCCTTACTTGTGGGAACCAATACCAAAGCTTTAGGACCCGGATGAAGGGAGGGAGCAAATCAGGTCACCTAAATGGAAGGCACCACGGCTTGCAAAACCTTTCTCCCAAAAATAGCCTCAGAAGAAGCAAAAGTATCAAACTTGTAAAATTTGGTAAAAGTGTGCAGTGAAGACCAAGTCGCTGCCCTACATATCTGATCAACAGAAGCCTCGTTCTTGAAGGCCCATGTGGAAGCCACAGCCCTAGTGGAATGAGCTGTGATTCTTTCGGGAGGCTGCCGTCCGGCAGTCTCGTAAGCCAATCTGATGATGCTTTTAATCCAAAAAGAGAGAGAGGTAGAAGTTGCTTTTTGACCTCTCCTTTTACCTGAATAAACAACAAACAAGGAAGATGTTTGTCTAAAATCCTTTGTAGCATCTAAATAGAATTTTAGAGCGCGAACAACATCCAAATTGTGCAACAAACGTTCCTTCTTTGAAACTGGTTTTGGACACAGAGAAGGTACGATAATCTCCTGGTTAATGTTTTTGTTAGAAACAACTTTTGGAAGAAAACCAGGTTTAGTACGTAAAACCACCTTATCTGCATGGAACACCAGATAAGGAGGAGAACACTGCAGAGCAGATAATTCTGAGACTCTTCTAGCAGAAGAAATTGCAACTAAAAACAAAACTTTCCAAGATAATAACTTAATATCAACGGAATGTAAGGGTTCAAACGGAACCCCCTGAAGAACTGAAAGAACTAAATTGAGACTCCAAGGAGGAGTCAAAGGTTTGTAAACAGGCTTGATTCTAACCAGAGCCTGAACAAAGGCTTGAACATCTGGCACAGCTGCCAGCTTTTTGTGAAGTAACACCGACAAGGCAGAAATCTGTCCCTTCAGGGAACTTGCAGATAATCCTTTTTCCAATCCTTCTTGAAGGAAGGATAGAATCCTAGGAATCTTAACCTTGTCCCAAGGGAATCCTTTAGATTCACACCAACAGATATATTTTTTCCAAATTTTGTGGTAAATCTTTCTAGTTACAGGCTTTCTGGCCTGAACAAGAGTATCGATAACAGAATCTGAGAATCCTCGCTTCGATAAAATCAAGCGTTCAATCTCCAAGCAGTCAGCTGGAGTGAAACCAGATTCGGATGTTCGAACGGACCCTGAACAAGAAGGTCTCGTCTCAAAGGTAGCTTCCAAGGTGGAGCCGATGACATATTCACCAGATCTGCATACCAAGTCCTGCGTGGCCACGCAGGAGCTATCAAGATCACCGACGCCCTCTCCTGATTGATCCTGGCTACCAGCCTGGGGATGAGAGGAAATGGCGGGAACACATAAGCTAGTTTGAAGGTCCAAGGTGCTACTAGTGCATCCACTAGAGCCGCCTTGGGATCCCTGGATCTGGCCCCGTAGCAAGGAACTTTGAAGTTCTGACGAGAGGCCATCAGATCCATGTCTGGAATGCCCCACAGGTGAGTGACTTGGGCAAAGATTTCCGGATGGAGTTCCCACTCCCCCGGATGCAATGTCTGACGACTCAGAAAATCCGCTTCCCAATTTTCCACTCCTGGGATGTGGATAGCAGACAGGTGGCAGGAGTGAGACTCCGCCCATAGAATGATTTTGGTCACTTCTTCCATCGCTAGGGAACTCCTTGTTCCCCCCTGATGGTTGATGTACGCAACAGTTGTCATGTTGTCTGATTGAAACCGTATGAACTTGGTCCTCGCTAGCTGAGGCCAGGCCTTGAGAGCATTGAATATCGCTCTCAGTTCCAGAATATTTATCGGTAGAAGAGATTCTTCCCGAGACCAAAGACCCTGAGCTTTCAGGGGTCCCCAGACCGCGCCCCAGCCCATCAGACTGGCGTCGGTCGTGACAATGACCCACTCTGGTCTGCGGAATGTCATCCCTTGTGACAGGTTGTCCAGGGACAGCCACCAACGGAGTGAGTCTCTGGTCCTCTGATTTACTTGTATCTTCGGAGACAAGTCTGTATAGTCCCCATTCCACTGACTGAGCATGCACAGTTGTAATGGTCTTAGATGAATGCGCGCAAAAGGAACTATGTCCATTGCCGCTACCATCAACCCGATCACTTCCATGCACTGAGCTATGGAAGGAAGAGGAACGGAATGAAGTATCCGACAAGAGTCTAGAAGTTTTGTTTTTCTGACCTCTGTCAGAAAAATCCTCATTTCTAAGGAGTCTATAATTGTTCCCAAGAAGGGAACCCTTGTTGACGGGGATAGAGAACTCTTTTCCACGTTCACTTTCCATCCGTGAGATCTGAGAAAGGCCAGGACGATGTCCGTGTGAGCCTTTGCTTGAGGAAGGGACGACGCTTGAATCAGAATGTCGTCCAAGTAAGGTACTACCGCAACGCCCCTTGGTCGTAGCACAGCTAGAAGGGACCCTAGTACCTTTGTGAAAATCCTTGGAGCAGTGGCTAATCCGAAAGGAAGCGCCACGAACTGGTAATGTTTGTCCAGGAATGCGAACCTTAGGAACCGATGATGTTCCTTGTGGATAGGAATATGTAGATACGCATCCTTTAAATCCACCGTGGTCATGAATTGACCTTCCTGGATGGAAGGAAGAATAGTTCGAATGGTTTCCATCTTGAACGATGGAACCTTGAGAAACTTGTTTAAGATCTTGAGATCTAAGATTGGTCTGAACGTTCCCTCTTTTTTGGGAACTATGAACAGATTGGAGTAGAACCCCATCCCTTGTTCTCTTAATGGAACTGGATGAATCACTCCCATTTTTAACAGGTCTTCTACACAATGTAAGAACGCCTGTCTTTTTATGTGGTCTGAAGACAACTGAGACCTGTGGAACCTCCCCCTTGGGGGAAGTCCCTTGAATTCCAGAAGATAACCTTGGGAGACTATTTCTAGCGCCCAAGGATCCAGAACATCTCTTGCCCAAGCCTGAGCGAAGAGAGAGAGTCTGCCCCCCACCAGATCCGGTCCCGGATCGGGGGCCAACATTTCATGCTGTCTTGGTAGCAGTGGCAGGTTTCTTGGCCTGCTTTCCCTTGTTCCAGCCTTGCATTGGTCTCCAAGCTGGCTTGGCTTGAGAAGTATTACCCTCTTGCTTAGAGGACGTAGCACTTTGGGCTGGTCCGTTTTTACGAAAGGGACGAAAATTAGGTCTATTTTTTGCCTTGAAAGGCCGATCCTGAGGAAGGGCGTGGCCCTTACCCCCAGTGATATCAGAGATAATCTCTTTCAAGTCAGGGCCAAACAGCGTTTTCCCCTTGAAAGGAATGTTAAGTAGCTTGTTCTTGGAAGACGCATCAGCCGACCAAGATTTCAACCAAAGCGCTCTGCGCGCCACAATAGCAAACCCAGAATTCTTAGCCGCTAACCTAGCCAATTGCAAAGTGGCGTCTAGGGTGAAAGAATTAGCCAATTTGAGAGCATTGATTCTGTCCATAATCTCCTCATAAGGAGGAGAATCACTATCGAGCGTCTTTATCAGCTCATCGAACCAGAAACATGCGGCTGTAGCGACAGGGACAATGCATGAAATTGGTTGTAGAAGGTAACCCTGCTGAACAAACATCTTTTTAAGCAAACCTTCTAATTTTTTATCCACAGGATCTTTGAAAGCACAACTATCCTCTATGGGTATAGTGGTGCGTTTGTTTAAAGTGGAAACCGCTCCCTCGACCTTGGGGACTGTCTGCCATAAGTCCTTTCTGGGGTCGACCATAGGAAACAATTTTTTAAATATGGGGGGAGGGACGAAAGGAATACCGGGCCTTTCCCATTCTTTATTAACAATGTCCGCCACCCGCTTGGGTATAGGAAAAGCTTCTGGGAGCCCCGGCACCTCTAGGAACTTGTCCATTTTACATAGTTTCTCTGGGATGACCAACTTTTCACAATCATTCAGAGTGGATAATACCTCCTTAAGCAGAATGCGGAGATGTTCCAACTTAAATTTAAATGCAATCACATCAGGTTCAGCCTGTTGAGAAATGTTCCCTGAATCAGTAATTTTTCCCTCAGACAAAACCTCCCTGGCCCCATCAGACTGGGTTAGGGGCCCTTCAGAGATATTAATATCAGCGTCGTCATGCTCTTCAGTATCTAAAACAGAGCAGCCACGCTTACGCTGACAAGGGTTCATTTTGGCTAAAATGTTTTTGACAGAATTATCCATTACAGCCGTTAATTGTTGCATAGTAAGGAGTATTGGCGCGCTAGATGTACTAGGGGCCTCCTGAGTGGGCAAGACTCGTGTAGACGAAGGAGGGAATGATGCAGTACCATGCTTACTCCCCTCACTTGAGGAATCATCTTGGGCATCATTGTCATTATCACATAAATCACATTTATTTAAATGAATAGGAATTCTGGCTTCCCCACATTCAGAACACAGTCTATCTGGTAGTTCAGACATGTTAAACAGGCATAAACTTGATAACAAAGTACAAAAACGTTTTAAAATAAAACCGTTACTGTCACTTTAAATTTTAAACTGAACACACTTTATTACTGCAATTGCGAAAAAACATGAAGGAATTGTTCAAAATTCACCAAATTTTCACCACAGTGTCTTAAAGCCTTAAAAGTATTGCACACCAAATTTGGAAGCTTTAACCCTTAAAATAACGGAACCGGAGCCGTTTTAAACTTTAACCCCTTTACAGTCCCTGGTATCTGCTTTGCTGAGACCCAACCAAGCCCAAAGGGGAATACGATACCAAATGACGCCTTCAGAAAGTCTTTTCTAAGTATCAGAGCTCCTCTCACATGCGACTGCATGCCATGCCTCTCAAAAACAAGTGCGCCACACCGGCGCGAAAATGAGGCTCTGCTTAAGCTTTGGGAAAGCCCCTAAGGAATAAGGTGTCTAATACAGTGCCTGCCGATATTATTATATCAAAAATACCCAGATAAAATGATTCCTCAAGGCTAAATATGTGTTAATAATGAATCGATTTAGCCCAGAAACAGTCTACAGTCTTAATAAGCCCTTGTGAAGCCCTTATTTATGATCGTAATAAACATGGCTTACCGGATCCCATAGGGAAAATGACAGCTTCCAGCATTACATCGTCTTGTTAGAATGTGTCATACCTCAAGCAGCAAGAGACTGCACACTGTTCCCCCAACTGAAGTTAATTGCTCTCAACAGTCCTGTGTGGAACAGCCATGGATTTTAGTTACGGTTGCTAAAATCATTTTCCTCATACAAACAGAAATCTTCATCTCTTTTCTGTTTCTGAGTAAATAGTACATACCAGCACTATTTCAAAATAACAAACTCTTGATTGAATAATAAAAACTACAGTTAAACACTAAAAAACTCTAAGCCATCTCCGTGGAGATGTTGCCTGTACAACGGCAAAGAGAATGACTGGGGTAGGCGGAGCCTAGGAGGGATCATGTGACCAGCTTTGCTGGGCTCTTTGCCATTTCCTGTTGGGGAAGAGAATATCCCACAAGTAAGGATGACGCCGTGGACCGGACACACCTATGTTGGAGAAATATATGGCAGCAGATTTGCAAGAATACGTTTAACAATGTTGTACATTTGCAAGAACACTAGGTGGTAGCAGTGTTTCCTGCCATGTAGTGCTCTAGGTATCTGACCACGGTATTCACATCAGCCAAGAAATTAATATGCACAAAACGATATACATGAAGTTAGAACAAAAACTAAATGCTAATCAGCTTGATCAGCTTTACTACATCTACTGAATTTAAAAGAAATGAATGTAATGTTTACTGTACCTGAACTGGTCTATAGTAGTAGCAGCTTTTCTTACTCTACCGTACATTCCTGCAACGTTTGTATCCGAATCACTAAAAAGAACTGGGACATTTCTGGTGCGTGCTCCTGTATTATATGGAAGGGAGACAGAAAGGCACATCATTTTAAATATGTAGTGAAAACTTTGTTGACCAAACCAAAAAATGTTGCCACAGATGACCAAGTATAAAACAAAAGAAGCAACTGCAAAGTGCATGTAATTAGAAAAACTTCAAAAAGCCACAAAAACCAATAAGGAGAATTTAACCAAATTGTGTCTGTTTACTTAAGAAAATTGCTTGAGAGATGATATGATAACTTTATACAAATATATTCAAGGGCCATATAAAGAGTTGGCGGAAGCTCTATTTATGCCAAGGCAATGGTTTGTGACAAGGTCACACTTTAAGGCTAGAAGAGAAGAGATTTAATCTCCAGCAACATAAAACATTTTTTACTGCACGAGCAATGAGATTGTGCAGCTCATTGCCTAAGGTAGTGAATGCCAATACTTTGGATAAATGTAAAAACGGCTTAGATACATTACTGGCTAAAAAACAGAATTCAGGGATAGGATTTCTGGTGCTAGATAGGGTTAACAAAAAGGTTAGAGGTGGAGAAAGACAGAAGGAACTTTTATATAAGGAAGCAAAATGGATATAGAAGTTAGATACAATGTATCCAAAGGGAATGAACAAAGATTTTGATCTGACTCCATTTATTTAGAAACTGTCCTTTTATATCCCCTGTCTATTTGGTACTAGTAGTATTTCTTGTATTTAATTGTATTTAATCTTTGGGCCTTTGTAATGAGACTCCTGTGTGAGACTCTTAAGGGAGGTGTGTAGGGTTAATTTAAGATGTATGTTAACCATAATGTCTTGTTCTTTCCCACTTTGTTGTGATTGGCTCATTGTTTTAAATTGGTTTGGTTATATGTATATGGTGTTTTCACTGTTTTAGCTTGAGAAAGGGGCAGGAGCCCCGAAAAGTTGCTCTTCGATAAACTTATTTTCCCCCTTTATGAGAGTGCAGCCTTTGCCTTGGTTTTTCACATCTTAAGATTAATTTATAATCAAACAAATAGTTTCACAAGTACACACTGATTATTGTCAGACAAACACGCATTTTACCTTCCCCGCTGTCCACTGCAGACATGTTGATAGAAGAGCCGTTCATGCCGCTCCCTTGCACATTCTTTAGCTGATGCTCGAGCCGCTCCAGCTGATACACCAGCGAGTTCTTCTCTGTGCTCAGGTTTTCTAACATAGTTTGCTTCTGTATTAGAGTCTCGGTCAGCTGGTGCAGACGGTTTTCTAGCTCAGTTTCACTGCTGCTGCTCAGGGTTTTGTTGGTGAGCTGTGAAATATGACAAACGGGACCTTTCAATTACAAAACAAAGCATAGGGTGGTACATGTATGAATCTACTTCTGTCTCTGCATGTAATTATATTAAAAATACTCTATAGAACTAAAAAATAATATAATTATCCTAACACAATTACTTCTAGTCTAAAATGTGAATAACCTAATCTGCCATCAAACGGTATATAAAAGAAATGTTTTTTTTTCTTTTCAAGCATTTAAAAAGGGACAATAAACATTTGAGATGTTCATATAAAAATGCTTAAAGGGACAGTCTACACTAGAATTTTAATTTTTTTAAAAGATAGATAATCCCTTTATTTCCCACTCCCCAGTTTTGCATAACCAACACAGTTATAATAATACATGTTTTACCTCTGTAATTACCTTGTATCTAAGCCTCTGCAAACTGCCCCCTTATTTCAGTTCTTTTGACAGACTTGCATTTTAGCCAATCAGTGCTGACTCCTAGGTAACTCCACATATGTGAGCACAGTGTTATCTATATGACACACATGAACTAACACCCTCTAGTGGTGAAAAACTGTCAAAATGCATTCAGATAAGAGGCGGCCATCAAGTTCTAAGAAATTAGCATATGAACCTCCTAGGTTTAGCTTTCAACTAAGAGTACCAAGAGAACAAAGCAAAATTGGTGATAAAAGTAAATTGGAAAATTGTTTAAAATAACATGCCCTATCTGAATCATGAAAGTTTATTTTAGACTAGACTGTCCCTTTAATTATGTGTAGATAAACAACTTTGCAATGTACCTTTATTATTTATTTGCTCAGTTTTTCTGTAATTTAAGTCAGAAAATTAAAAGGTACATTCCGTTCAAAATGGAAATGACCATGGATGAATTACATCTTTGAATATATTTGCAATATACAATTTGGCAAAAATGCTTCTAGTAAAAATGTTAGTGTTAACATTTGTTTCTGTACGTCCATGTGAAGCATAGCTAGATATTCTCAGTGCACCAACATTGTAAATACTGCAGCTGCTCAGAGTGCCAGTGGGGTTTGTAATCATGGCAGCCGTTAACAAATTAAGGCATTACTAGATGATACTAGCACCTTAGGCTCTCTGAGCAAGTGCTGTGTCTAAAATGCTGGTGCATACTTAAATACACTTTTGAAACAGCCATAGCTTTTATTAGAAGCATTTTTTCTAATACATGTATATTACAAAAATGCTTCTATTCAAAACTGAAATGCATCTATATGGATTCCAATTTTGGCTGAATGTCCCTTTTCCATTGCTAACAACTGGAAGCACATTACAAATTTAACCCTGCAACATATTAATCTCTAATAAAGCAAATTAGGGACAATCAAATAAGGAGCTGTAAAACACTGGATGTTTTGCAAACATGAGACCATAGCTAGCTTTGTCTACTCCAGTAACAAGTCCTGATTGACTCCAGTAACAAGTCCTGATTGACTCCAGTAACAAGTCCTGATTGACTCCAGTAACAAGTCCTGATTGACTCCAGTAACAAGTCCTGATTGGCTATAAATAAACAATTGTGGCAGACAAGGTGATAATTCATTCAGTATGTTAATTAATTGCAAGACTAAAGAAAAATATTGTAATTACAAGGTGTTTACTGTCCCTTCAACATATATTGATGTGATAGAATAATGAATGTATCTGGATAGACTACACAAAAAGAAACACAGAAAATCAATGAAAACCGAGGTATGAAGGATGCTATATCTATATTGAAGGGTTGTGATTGTGGCAAATTTATACATAATTTTTTATATATATAATATATATATATATATATATATATATATATATATATATATATATATATATATATATATATATATATATATATATATATATATATATATATATATATTTATTCCAGGGTAAAAACAACAGGACATGCTGTAAAATTTCAGAACATAGTCTGACCGGTTTCGGTCTCCCTGACCGTAATCATAGACTAATAGAAATTTTACAGCATGTCCTGTTGACAAACTGCTCCGTTTTTTTCCTGTACACGCTTCTGGACTGTGCTTTTCCATGTTGTGTCCCATCTGATTTGGGGCTAGTAAAGCTTGAACACTTAAACTACATCTCTACGCAGATAAACTGTCATCTATTTAAATGACTTATCGTCTATGGGACTAAGAGTTTATCTATGATGGGACTTATGCTCTCAGGCAGTGTTTAATTGCCATTATATTTATGTCCCCTGACATGTTGTGGTGTATTTAAGCTTACTATTATCGTTGATATTCAAATATATTTCCCCAATTGCTCCCTCTATTTCTCAACACACAGGCATTAATGTCTAAATCGTTGGCAACTAAAGTGAGTACACCCCTAAGAGGAAATGTCCAAATTGGGCCCAAAGTGTCAATATTTTGTGTGGCCACCATTATTTTTCAGCACTGCCTTAACCCTCTTGGGCATGGAGGTCACCAGACTTTCACAGGTTGCCACTGGAGTCCTCTTCCACTCCTCCATGACAACATCACGGAGCTGGTGGATGTTAGAGACCTTGCGCTCCCCCACATTCCGTTGTATGATGTCCCACAGATGCTCAATATGGTTTAGGTCTGGAGACATGCTTGGGCAGTCCATCACCTTTACCCTCAGCTTCTTAAGCAGGGCAGTGGTCGTCTTGGAGGTGTGTTAGGGGTCGTTATCATGTTGGAATACTGTCCTGCGGCCCAGTCTCCGAAGGGAGGGGATCATGCTCTGCTTCAGTATGTCACAGTACATGCTGGCATTCATGGTTCCCTCAATGAACTGTAGCTCCCCAGGGCTGGCAGCATTCATGCAGGCCCAGACCATGACACTCACACCACCATGCTTGACTGTAGGCAAGACACACTTGTCTTTGTACTCCTCACCTGGTTGCCGCCACACAAGCTTGACACCATCTGAACCAAATAAGGTTATCTTGGTCTCATCGGACCACAGGACATGGTTCCAGTAATCCATTTTCTTAGTCTGCTTGTCTTAAGCAAACTATTTGCTGGCTTTCTTGTTCATCATCTTTAGAAGAGGCTTCCTTCTGGGACGACAGCCATGTAGAGCAATTTGATGCAGTGTGCGACGTATGGTCTGAGCACTGACAGGCTGACCCCCCCCCCACCCCTTCAACCTCTGCAGCAATGCTGGCAGCACTCATACGTCTATTTCCCAAAGACAACCTCTGTATATGACACTGAGCAAGTGCACTTAACTTCTTTGGTCGACCATGGCGAGGCCTGTTCTGAGTGGAACCTGTCCTGTGAAACCACTGTATGGTCTTGCCCACCGTGCTGCAGCTCAATTTCAGGGTCTTAGCAATCTTCTTATAGCCTAGGCCATCTTTATGTAGAGCAATAATTCTTTTTTTTTCAGATCATCAGAGAGATCTTTGCCATTAGGTGCCATGTTGAACTTCCAGTGACCAGTATGAGAGAGTGTGAGAGTGATAACACCAAATTTAACACACCTGCTCCGAATTCACACCTGAGACCTTGTAACACTAACGAGTCACATGACACCAGGGAGGGAAAATGGCTAATTGGGCCCAATTTAGACATTTCCACTTAGGGGTGTACTCATTTTTGTTGCCAACGGTTTAGACACTAATGGCTGTGTGTTGAGTTATTTTGAGGGGACAGCAAATTTACACTGTTATACAGGCTGTACACTCACTACTTTACATTGTAGCAAAGAGTAATTTCTTCAGTGTTGTCGCATGAAAAGTTATAATAAAGTATTTACAAAAATGTGAGGGGTGTACTCACTTTTGTGAGATACTGTATATATTTGTATATATCTCCTGTATTCCTCTGAGTTCCAATTCTGCTCTTATTGTGAAGCACCAATCTAATGATACATTTCAGATGTAGTGCTTTTACCTATACTGTATATAGCTGATTTTCTATTGCTCTATTTACCTGTAGATAAACTACAACTGGAAAGGGTATTGTTTTAGGAGTATTTGTAAATTATGCTTGTAGATTTAATGAGTATAGGATATTGGTCAGTGAAGTGTTAACTTGCTATACATGGGACACTCCCAAACACATTTTATCCAATGGGATGTTTAGGCTCCCTTTTTAAATGCTGTGCTTAACATGTAACCCTCAGCTATGATTAAGGATTTCAGCCGAAACGTGTAAGCTTTCATGTGGGTCAGATGTCCTGACCGTTTTTTTGCATATGGAGAGTGCCTCCGTATTTTAATATGGATTCAAATAAAGTATGAACTTTTATTCACCACTTTAGTCTCTGCTGCCTCTTCTATTTTTGGACAATTAGTAAATCTACCATAAAATAATACATAAGAAGAGAGAAGTGCTCACACAATGGAACCTAAAAAATAAGGTTGACATGACTGCTTATATCATGTTACCTGATTCCTGAGTTTTTGAATCTCATCTTCACGGTCTTTGATCCTTCCCTGTAGAGTATTCTTCGTTTTGTATAGCTCCTCTTGTGTGTACTGAAATTCCTGAAACATTAATGATTGGGTAACAAAATCAATATTTTTCAGTTTTATGGAGTTTACAATTAAATTGATCTCTTTTGTGTATGTATTAGATATTTGCATTATTTTGGCAAGTTATTCTTGAGTGAAATGAATGCTGAAAATATCTGCAGCATTTGGCTCACTTCTGTGCCCAATTAATTAAAAGTGCAATATCTGAGCAAATACACTAACTAAATAATAATGAACAAATGCCAAAATAATGAACATATCTAGTATATATAGATCTCTCTATCGTCAATTGACAAACACACAAAATGTTCACAATGCTACAGAAAATAAAATTTATGCTTACCTGATAAATGTATTTCTTTTTTGACACGATGAGTCCACGGATCATCTTAATTACTAATGGGATATTCACCTCTTGGACAGCAGGAGGAGGCAAAGAGCACCACAGCAGAGCAGTTAAATAGCTCCTCCCTTCCCTCCCACTCCAGTCATTCGACTGAAGTTAGGAAGAGAAAGGAAAAGCCAAGATGCAGAGGTGTCTGAAGTTGATAATAACCCACAACCTGTCTAAAAGAACAGGGCGGACCGTGGACTCATCGTGTCAAAACAGAAATACATTTATCAGGTAAGCATAAATTTTCTTTTCTTTTTTAAAACACGATGAGTCCACGGATCATCTTAATTACTAATGGGATTCAATACCCACGTTAGAGTACACAGATGATACGGGAGGGACAAGACAGGGAACCTAAACGGAAGGCACCACTGCTTAAAGAACTATACTCCCAAAAGCGGCTTCAGCAGAGGCAAAAGTGTCAAATTTGTAAAACTTTGAAAAAGTGTGGAGAGGACCAAGTTGCAGCCTTGCAAATCTGTTGCACAGAAGCTTCATTTTTGAACGTCCGAAAGCTCTGACACTCTTCGAGCAGAAGAAATAGCAACAAGAAATAAAACTTTCCAAGATAACAACTTAATATCTAAGGAATGCATAGGCCCAACCGGAACTCTTGAAGAACCTTGAGAACTAAATTCAGTAACTGGCTAGAACACAGGCCTGATCATGACCAAGGCCTGACAAAATGATTGCACATCTTGGAACATCCGCCAGACGTTTGTGAAACAAAATAGATAAGACCCAGAGTTGACCCTTTAGGGAACTAGTCGAAAAGCCTTTCTCCAAACCTCCTTAGAGGAAAATAAAAATTCTAGAGATCCTAACTCTACTCCATGAGTAGCTCTTGGATTCACACTAATAGAGATATGAACGCCATATCTTATGGCAAATCTTTCTAGTTACAGGCTTACGAGCCTGAATCATGGTCTCTAAGACCGAGACAGAAAAGCCCAGCTTGGATAAAATTAGGCGTTCAATCTCCAAGTAGTCAGCTTCAGAGAAACTAGATACGGGTGAAGGAATGCTCCTTGAATTAGAAGGACCTTCCTCCACGGAAGTCTCTAAGGCGGCAGAGATGACATGTCCACCAGATATGCATACCCAATCCTGCGAGGCTAAGCAGAATCAATGAGGATCACCAATGCCCTCTCCTGCTTGATTCGAGCAATAACCCAAGGAAGAAGCGCAAACTGAGGAAATAGGCATGCTAAAGTGAAGGTCCAAGGAACCGCCAGAGCATCTAGCAGTTTCACCTGGGAATCCCTGGACCTCGACCCGTCTCTCGAGAGCTTGGCATTCTGTCGGGATGCCAAGAGATCTAATTCCAGCTGAACCCACCTGAGAATCAGGCTGGAGAACACTTCCGGATGGAGTTCCCACTCCCCCGGATGCAAGGTCTGCCTGCTCAGGAAGTCCGCCTCCCAGTTGTCCACCCCTGGGATGAGGGTTGCCGACAGGCAACAAGAATGGGCCTCCACCCACTGAATTATTTTTGGTTACCTCTGTCATCGGTCAGGAACTCCTCGATCCTCCCTGATGATTGATGCAAACCACTGAAGTTATGTTGTCCGACTGGAACCTGATAAACTGAACCGAGGCTAACTGGGGTCAGGCCAGAAGAGCCTTGAAGAATGCACTCAGCTCCAGAATGTTTATAGATAGAACAGACTATAACTGAGTCCAAACTCCTTGAGCCTTTAGGGAGCCCCAGACTGCTCCCTATCCTATAAGGCTGGTCCGCGAAAGCAGGTTCCCTGGGAAAGATTAACCAGAGACAACCACTATTGAAGAGAATCCCTTGTCTCCTGCTCCAGTGGTATTCAAGGAGACAAGTCCCCATAATCTCCGTTCCGTTGCTTGAGCATACTAAGCCAACAGTGATCCCAAAAACCTCGTGAAAATTCTGGGAGCTGTGGCAAGACCGAAGGGAAGAGTCACGAACTGGAAGTGTCTGTCCAGAAAGCAAACCTTAGGAACTTGCGATGATCCCTGTAAATGGGAACATGCAGGTACGCGTCCTTTAAATCCACTGTTGTCATAAATTGAACCTCTTGGATCAAAGGAAGAATGGAATGAATAGTTTCCATCATGAAGGACGGTATTCTGAGAAATTTGTTTAGACTCTTGAGATCTAAAATTGGCTTGAAGGTTCCCTCACTTTTTTGGGAACCATGAACAGATTGGAATAAAATCCCAGACCCTGTTCTGTACCGGAACAGGAACAGTAACAATCACTCCCAGGCTGGAAAGGTCTCTTACACAGTGTAAGAACGCCTCTCTTTTTGTCTGGTCTGCAGACAATCCTTAAAACAGAAAACAGCCTCTGGGAGGAAAACTTTCAACTCTAACCTGTATCCCTGGAACGCTATCTCTATTGCCCAGGGATCCTGAACATCTTGAACCCAAGCCTGAGCGAAGAAGGAAAGTCTACCCCCTACAAGATCCGGACCCGGATCGGGGGCATGCCCTTCATGCTGTCCTTGTTTCAACAGCAGGCTTTGTGGATTGTTTTCCCATATTCCAAGATTGAATACTCTAAGGATGTCAACATCTGACATGTATATGACCGCCGGGAGACGTGATCAATTGCCCCAGAGACTAACTAATATAACAGTCAGTTAAAAGCAAAGCGTCCAATTACGCCCGCCACGGGCGATATCAGTACAGTCATCTCCCGGTCGGCATGTTTTCTTTAAGTAACCGCCGGGAGATGCGACTATCGTCATTTGTAAGGAATAATAAATACAGAGTGCCTTCCAGTGCCTGCACTATCTGTCGCATATAGTCTCCTACGCATCAGGGAGAATTCATGCTTACCTGATAAATTACTTTCTCTTAAAGGTGTATTCAGTCCACGGAGTCATCCTTACTTGTGGGATATTCTCAATCCCTACAGGAAGTGGCAAAGTGAGCACACAGCAAAGCTGTCCATATAGCTCCCCTCAGGCTCCGCCCCCCCAGTCATTCGACCGATGGTTAGGAGAAAAAGGAGAACCATAGGGTGCAGTGGTGACTGTAGTTATTGTAAAGTAAATTTGAACCTGACTTAAATATCAGGGAGGGCCGTGGACTGAATACACCTGTAAGAGAAAGTAATTTATCAGGTAAGCATAAATTCTGTTTTCTCTTACTTGGTGTATTCAGTCCACGGATTCATCCTTACTTGTGGGATACCAATACCAAAGCAATAGGACACGGATGAAGGGAGGGAACAAGTCAGGTAACCTAAACGGAAGGCACCCCTGCTTGCAAAACCTTTCTCCCAAAAATAGCCCCCGAAGAAGCAAAAGTATCGAATTTGTAAAATTTGGCGAATGTATGCAGTGAAGACCAAGTCGCTGCCTTACAAATCTGTTCAAAAGAAGCCTCATTCTTGAAAGCCCATGTGGAAGCCACAGCTCTGGTGGAATGAGCTGTAATTCGTTCAGGAGGCTGCCTACCAGCAGTCTCATAAGCCAATCGGATGATGCTTTTCAGCCAGAATGAAAGAGAGGTAGCAGTCGCTTTCTGACCTCTCCTCTTACCAGAATACACGACAAACAAGGATGAGGTTTGTCTGAAATCTTTAGTTGCTTTTAAATAGAACTTTAAAGCACGAACCACATCAAGATTGTGCAACAGTCGTTCCGTCTTAGAAACTGGATGAGGGCACAGAGAAGGAACAATGATTTCCTGGTTAATATTCTTATTAGAAACCACCTTTGGAAGGAAACCAGGTTTAGTACGCAAAACAACCTTATCTGCATGGAACACCAGGTAGGGTGAATCGCACTGTAAAGCAGATAATTCTGAAACTCTTCGAGCAGAAGAAATAGCTATTAAAAACAAAACTTTCCAAGATAATAACATGATATCTATGGAATGTAAAGGTTCAAACGGAACCCTTTAAAGAACTGAAAGAACTAAATTTAGACTCCATGGAGGAGCCACAGGTCTGTAGACAGGCTTGATTCTTACTAATGCCTGAACATCTGCACAGCTGCCAGACGCTTGTGTAACAGAATAGACAGAGCAGATATCTGTCCCTATAAGGAACTAGCTGACAGACCTTTCTCCAACCCTTCTTGGAGAAAAGACAATATCCTTGGAATCCTAACTTCACTCCACGAGTAACCCTTGGATTCACACCAACAAAGATATTTCCGCCATATCTTATGGTAAATTTTCCTGGTGACAGGCTTTCTGGCCTGTATCAGAGTATCTATAACTGAATCAGAGAACCCCCGCTTAATTAGGATTAAGCGTTCAATCTCCAAGCAGTCAGTTGCAGAGAAACTAGATTTGGATGCTTGAAAAGACCTTGGATTAGAAGATCCTGTCTCGATGGCAGTTTCCATGGTGGGACCGATGACATGCCCACTAGGTCTGCATACAAAGTCCTGCGTGGCCACGCAGGTGCTATCAGAATTACCGAAGCCCTCTCCTGTTTGATTCTGGCTATTAGCCGAGGGAGAAGAGGAAACGGTGGAAAGACATAAGCTAGACTGAATGACCAAGGCGCTATTAATGCATCTATCAATGCCGCCTTGGGATCCCTGGATCTGGATCCGTAAAGGGGAAGTTTGGTGTTCTGACGGGACGCCATCAGATCCAACTCTGGAATGCCCCAAAGCTGAGTTAGTTGAGCAAAAACCTCCGGGTGGAGTTCCCACTCCCCTGGATGGAAAGTCTGACGACTTAGAAAATCCGCCTCCCAGTTGTCTACTCCTGGGATGTGAATTGCAGATAGATGGCAGGAGTGATCCTCCGCCCATTTGATAATCTTGGATACTTCCTTCATCGCTAGGGAACTCTTTGTTCCCCCCTGATGATTGATGTACGCTACAGTCGTGATGTTGTCCGACTGAAATCTGATGAATTTGGCCACTGCTAGTTGAGGCCACGCCTGGAGCGTACTGAATATCGCTCTCAGCACCAAAATGTTTATCGGGAGAAGAGATTCTTCCAGAGACCATAGTCCCTGAGCCTTTAGGGAGTTCCAGACCGCACCCCAGCCTATCAGACTGGCATCGGTCGTGACAATGATCCATTCCAGTGTGCGGAAACTCAGCCCCTGAGACAGGTGATCTTGAGATAACCACCAGAGAAGAGTCTCTGGTCTTTTGGTCCATTTGAATTGGAGGAGATAAATCTGCGTAATCTCCATTCCACTGTTTGAGCATGCACAGTTGCAGTGGTCTGAGATGGATTCGGGCGAAAGGGACCAAGTCCATTGCCACAACCATTAAGCCAATTACTTCCATGCACTGAGCCACGGAAGGCCGAGGAATGGAATGAAGAACTCGGCAAGTATTCAACAGTTTTGACTTCCTGACCTCTGTCAGAAAGATTTTCATTTCTACCGAGTCTATTAGTGTTCCCAGAAAGGGAACCCTTGTGAGCGGGGACAGAGAACTCTTTTCTACGTTCACCTTCCACCCGTGAGACCTTAGAAAGGCCAGAACGATGTCCGTATGAGCCTTGGCTCTGTGAAAGGACGATGCCTGTATTAAGATGTCGTCTAGGTAAGGTGCTACTGCAATGCCCCGCGGTCTTAGTACCGCCAGAAGGGACCCTAGCACCTTTGTGAAAATTCTGGGAGCGGTGGCCAGCCCGAAAGGCAGGGCCACGAACTGGTAATGATTGTCCAGAAAGGCGAACCTTAGGAACTGATGGTGATCTTTGTGGATAGGAATATGTAGGTACGCATCCTTTAGATCCACGGTAGTCATATATTGACCTTCCTGGATCATCGGCAAGATTGTCCGAATGGTTTCCATCTTGAAAGACGGAACTCTGAGGAATTTGTTTAGAATTTTTAGATCCAGGATTGGCCTGAAAGTTCCTTCCTTTCTGGGAACTACGAATAGGTTTGAGTAAAAGCCCAGTCCTTGTTCTGCAATTGGAACTGGGTGTATCACTCCCATTTTTAGTAGATCTTCTACACAGCGTAAGAACGCCTGTTTCTTTGTTTGGTCTGAAGACAAACGAGAAATGTGGAACCTTCCCCTTGGGGGAGAATCCTTGAATTCTAGAAGGTACCCCTGAGCAACTATTTCTAATGCCCAGGGATCTGGGACATCTCTTGCCCAAGCCTGAGCAAAGAGAGAAAATCTGCCCCCTACTAGATCCGATCCCGGATCGGGGGCTACCCCTTCATGCTGTCTTGGTAGCAGGAGCAGGCTTCTTGGCCTGTTTACCCTTATTCCAGCCCTGCAAGGGTTTCCAGGTTGCTTTGGGCTGCGAAGCGTTATCTTGCTTTGCGGCAGCAGAGGTTGCAGCAGGTCCGCTCCTGAAGTTGCGAAAGGAGTGAAAATTAGCCTTGTTTTTGGCCTTAAATGGCCTATCTTGTGGAAGGGCATGGCCCTTGCCTCCAGTGATATCTGAAATAATTTCTTTCAGCTCTGGGCCGAAAAGGGTTCTCCCCTTGAAGGGAATATTTAACAGTTTTGTTTTGGACGACACATCCGCCGACCACGATTTGAGCCAAAACGCTCGTCGCGCCATGATGGCAAAACCTGAGGTTTTCACCGCTAGTTTAGCTGATTGGAGAGCGGCATCAGTGATAAAAGAATTAGCCAGCTTTAAAGCGTGAATTCTATCCATGACCTCATCGTATGAAGTCTCCCTCTGGAGCGACTCCTCCAGGGCCTCGAACCAAAAAGCCGCTGCAGTAGTCACCGGGATAATGCAGGCAATTGGTTGAAGCAGAAAACCTTGCTGAACAAAAATTTTCTTTAGCAAGCCTTCCAATTTTTTATCCATAGGATCTTTGAAAGCACAACTGTCCTCTATTGGTATAGTTGTACGCTTAGCCAATGTTGAAACAGCCCCCTCTACCTTAGGGACCGTCTGCCACACGTCCCTCCTGGGGTCGTTTATGGGGAACATTTTCTTAAAGATAGGTGGGGGAACAAAGGGTATATACCTGGTCTCTCCCACTCCTTAGTCACAATATCCGCCACCCTTTTTGGGATCGGAAATGCCTCAGTGTATACAGGGACCTCTAAATATCTGTCCATTTTACACAGTTTTTCAGGGACCACCATGGGGTCACAATCGTCCAGCGTAGCCAAAACCTCCTTAAGCAGGACGCGGAGGTGTTCCAGCTTAAATTTAAACGCTAAGGAATCTGACTCTGCCTGCTGAGAAACTTTCCCTGTGTCAGAAATTTCTCCCTCAGACAGCCCTTCCCTCACTGCTACCTCTGAGTTTTGTGAGGGTACTACAGATACATTATCCAAAGCTTCAGATTGCTCATCCTCTGTGTTTAAAACTGAGCTATCGCGCTTTCTTGGAAAAACTGGCAGTTTGGATAAAAAAGCTGCAAGGGAATTATCCATTACTGCTGCTAATTGCTGTAAAGTAATAGGGGCCAATGCGCTAAAGGTACTAGGCATCGCTTGCGCGGGCGTAACTGGTGTAGACAAGTGGGGGGAGGAAGGAGGACTATCCTCATTACCCTCCGTTAAGGAATCATCTTGGGCAGCATTTTTAATTGTCACTGGATGATCTTTAAAATGCTTAGATGTTTGTGCACACTTTAAACATAAATGCAATGGGGGTATTGCCATGGCTTTTGAACATAAAAAACAAGGTCTATCTGAAGGCTCAGACATGTTTGACAGACTCAGACAACACTAAAATATTGAAAAAAATACTTTTGAAAAAAACGTTACTGTCTCTTTAAATAATAAAAAGGCACACACTTTTTTACCAAATCATCAAAAAACATCCGATCGTAATGAAATTTTCACCACATGATCCTAATGCCTTGAAATGATTGCACACAAGTTTTCAAATCGTTTAACCACTTAATGCCCAAACCGGAGCAAAATGAAGTAAATACCGGGTTTAACCCACTACAGTACTATGCCACAGTCTTTGCTGTGGCTTTACCTTCCTTTAGGGTTATTTGCAGGTGTAAATTAAGCCTCCCTGAATTCCTCCTGTACTCTAAAGGCTCTGCACATGAAGCTGCGTGGAGCTGTGTTGCAAATCAACTGCGCAATTGAGGCGCGAAAATGAGGCCCCCTCCTTCTTACTCCAGAGATATGCGGCCTTTCTGAGTCAGAATAGTTGTCTTCTAAAATGCCAGGCATAAAAAATTCCCCAAAAAGTGTTTGCAACATTTAAAAACGCTTAATAATATAAGATTACCTTAATAAAGTAATCGATTTAGCCCATCACAGTGTCTGTCAGTATTAAAGCCCTTAACTGAAGCCCTCTTTCTATACTGTGTCTCAGAAAATGGTTTACCTTCCCTCATGGGATATCTGTCAGTCTTCTAGCACTACCAGGTCTTGTTAGAAAATATGTCTGAACATACCTTAAGCAGAATAAGCCTGCAAACTGTTCCCCCCAACTGAAGTTCTCCTGTACTCAACAGTCCTGCGTGGGAACAGCAATGGATTTTAGTTGCAACATGCTAAAATCTTTTTCCTCTCAGCAGAAATCTTCATCACTTTCTGCGTCAGAGTAAATAGTACAAACCGGCACTATTTTAAAATAACAAACTCTTGATTGAAGAAATAAAACTACAAATCTAACACCACATACTCTTTACCACCCCCGTGGAGATGCTACTTGATAGAGCGGCAAAGAGAATGACTGGGGGGGACGGAGCCTGAGGGGAGCTATATGGACAGCTTTGCTGTGTGCTCTCTTTGCCACTTCCTGGGATTGAGAATATCCCACAAGTAAGGATGAATCCGTGGACTGAATACACCAAGTAAGAGACATAAAGTGCCCAATCCATTAAGGGCTTCCTTATAAATCCCATCTATACAAAGTAAGTGCCCAACTTCTTCTGAGTTCCTTTTCTTTTAACTCCAGAAATAAAAGAGCACTCACCTCATATACTGCCCAACAGCAAAGGCAGTTCCCAGGTTTGAGAGGGCCTATTCCTCACATGGACCTGTGAAAGAAGAGAAAATACTGAGTAATATCCCTCAGATTTTTCAGGGTTAGGGCAGCATAAATGTATGGGAGGTGCATTGAGAATTATGTCCCACAAGTTCCCATTGCTCTAAAGCCACCAAAGCTCTACTGAAGAGAGTGATATGGACTACGGCTACACCCTAGAACAAAGCAGCACAATCTTGTACCACTTTAAAAATAATAAACTCTTGATTGAAGAATCTTTAACTAATACCTCACTTTACCTCTTCCTATCACTAACGTAGGCAAAGAGAATGACTGGAATGGGAGGGAAGGGATGAGCTATTTAACAGCTCTGCTGTGGTGCTCTTTGCCTCCTCCTGCTGACCAGGATGTGAATATCCCATTAGTAATTAAGATGATCCGTGGACTCATCGTGTCTTAAAAAAAGAAATTAAATATTTTCTATTTCGCTAATTAAAATACATTACACTGGCTTCAAGTGTTTTTGTGGAAGGGTATTTGAATACACTCACAGAAAAACTGAACAATGTGGTCCTTACACAGAAGTTCAATAGTAATATAAATACTAAAAACAACATGGATAACTATGGATCTCCACTAGCTTCATACACTTTTTATGACCATACAACATTAACTATGCCTTCTGTATGGCAGGCATCAGCAACGTCACAATATGACTACGCCCAGCACTAGCATATCATCTAGGCAAGTTACAGTATTAAGTGCAATGATAAAAGGTGTGGTACCAGGATAATTTCCTTTTCATAGTTTCCTATATTGAAAAGTATAGCTAGCTGCTGATTCGTGGCTATGCATATATGCCTCTTGTCATTGGCTCAGAAGACATGTGTAGCTAGGTCCCAGTAGTGCATTAGTTCTCTGGAGCTTACTTTAACTGCTCAGGGGTTAAACACATAGATACATACAAACAATAGTGCAATAATAGGATGCTATAACACTTTCTAAACCTTTTTTTTAGAATTTTAGACAGCACTGTACTTTTTTATGATTAACAACTTATTTTTTGCATAGGTAGCAACATTTGTCCTATTTAGCTTCTCATGAATCTTCTTAATACACAGGACACCTGCGTGTTCCTTCATAGACACAGATTTAGCAGTTTGCAAGCTGATGCTAAGCACACGGCAGTGATCACCTGCTTCTGACGTTCCAGTTCAGCCTCCAGCTCCTGCTTAGTCCTCTTCTGCTCCGATATTTGCTCCTGCAAGTCCTGAACTTGCTCTCTTGTTGATTCTGCTTCACTCATTTGTTGCGTTTCTACATCCTGAAAGGAACATAATAAGATCATATTTACATAGAGGATCATATAATATCATGTATATATTACGGATGTGCAGTAATTTGTGTATTTGCATAGATATTAGTATGCACATATATACGCATATATAGTTATATTAAGAATCGCTAAGAATCTATTGTAGAATCTGGCCCTCCCTTGTTTATTAGGAAAATTATGAATTTGGCCCCATCAATTTTTTTAGGGTTTTAAGAGGTGTAACAACTTGATGTTCTATATAGGCACTCACAATATAAATATAAAGACAAGCATGCATTCTCCAGTGTAGACTCCCATTATGCACTGCTTGGATAAAATTCTGTTTCAGAATGATCACTTTACTTGGCACTTACAAGATACATATACACAACTGTGTATGTCTATTTAGGACTACAACTCCCATCATGCACTACTACTTGGGTAAATGTCACATCCAGTTACCAGTATATCCAATTCCAGAGCACTCATTCTGTTCAAGTGGCCCCCATGGGAAAAGAACATTTGGCGAGTGTCCCCCGAATACAATGAGCTTGATAGCCCTGCTGTAGATAAATGTTTGGAGATCGTGTGGTCAGTAGAAACATCACTCACTTGTAACTCTGCTTTTAGTTGCTGGACTTGTCCCATCAGCTTCTGCACCTCCTCCCTGTGTATATCTCTCTCGTGTCTCAACTCCTCCAGCTCCACTGCACTGGCCGCGTGACTGTCAAAACCTTCAATGCTGGATCCTTCTTTGAGGCTATTAATCAACTTCTCCTTTGACTAGGAAAACATACAAAAACAGAAGAGATCACTTTTTCCATTAATTTAAATACTTGTCTGGTGCACTTTATGGCAGCAGTACTGCAAGAATGTTATTCATTTGCAAGAGCACTAGATGGGCGCACTATTTCCTGCCATATAGTGCTCCAGACACCCACCTAGGGATCTCTTCAACAAAGAATATCTTGGGAACAAACCAGATTTGATAACAGAAGTAAATTTGAAACTTTTTTTAAATAATCTACGTTTTGTCCCTTTAAGCTTAATTTTCTCTTTGTCACTTTAAATCATCATCATTTTTATGGTTTGTGAAAAAGACCGATAATTCAAAAAAATATCATCTATATAACTTAAAATGGGGCTTTTAAAACAGCATTACAACAAGCCCTATCCATTTTCAATCAGCCGGGCCAAGCTACCCCCTTCTAAATTTAAATGAATGTTGCCTGATCCTTTATAAAAGTGAGCCTTTGGATAAGTTCTGACAACGTGTATGAGGCTGGTATTTATTCTTTGGTATTTTTATTTAGTGTTTTATTTTACTTTTAAGTAAACACAATAAAAGTTAAAGCTTAAAGTTTCAACCTAGGACTCTATGGGTTACTGAAACGTAGCCTCGTCCAACTGAAATTGTGGTACTGCCTTGTGTGATTCCATAATGTGTCAGTTTTGGATAATGAGATTCATGGTAGCAATTCACTACTATTGCTGCTATAAGTACACACATGCGCTAATCAAGTAGAATTTACTGTTGAGTGTAGTGTGCAAGGAAAAAAAAAAAAAAAATCATTCATATTCTGAAGACAGCACCATGGATCATGTAAAGACACGGACGGTGGGAAAACCCCCCAAAAAATTAGAGATGTACATTTGTTTTGTCAAAGTTAGTACAGGTACTGGGAACCAAGAGCGTTGGTGCAGCCAGGGCAAGAAGAGGATTGGGTTAGTGCGTTCTCCAGAACGCTTTAAAAGGATACTAAATCCAATTTCTTTCTTTCATGATTCAGATAGTTGCTTAAAATTGCATGCTCTTTCTGATTTACTCCTATTATCAATTTCTCTTCGTTCTTTTGCTATCTTTATTTGAAAAAGCAGGAATCTAAGCTTAGGAGCCGGCCCATTTTTGGTTCAGCACCCTGGTTAGCGCTTGCTGATTAGTGGCTACATTTAGCCACCAATCAGCAAGCGCTACCCAGGTACTGAACCAAAAATGGGCCGGCTCCTAAGCTTAGATTCCTGCTTTTCAAATAAACATAATGCAAAAGAAAACAGAGTCAGTCCAGCACAACAGGCCACTGCATGCCAACCTAGGTCACCACAAAGACCCACTGATATCCAAAAGTTTCCAAATCAGGAAGGCAGCAAAAGAGTGGTATTCAATTATTTATTGAGCACACAAGACAGCAACGTTTCGTGAGTACACCTCCCTTAATCATGCCCATTTGCAGATTGTACCATCTATGTTGTCCTCTTTGTAGATCCCAGACATGTAAGTTGTGTATGTAGGAAAACACTGTGCACTGTACATCATGTAAGGAATTGAAGCGCTAGTACATATCCTTTTTATAGAGGCCAACACATATGAGAAAGGTGTTTGTAGGGATAGCTCTGTGCCAAAAAGCTCTGCAGCCTGCGGCATGGTAGGACTCTCACTCTATATGAAGTTGTGTATTCAATTAAACAAAAAATAGTAGAACTCTGAGGAAACAAGTTTTTCCAAGCAAACAAAAAGAAAATCTAGGAGAAGGAAGTGGACTTTTTAAGGTGTTTTCTCGGTTTAGTGCTTTGATGTTTTTGCCTTTCTGATGGCTTAATATTAATAACACAATAGACGTGAATTATCTCCTGCTTCCTGTGTGATCATGGCGAATGTGAGATAAAATAAAATAACATGTCAGAATAAAAAATAAAGAGGTTCAGGGGGGGCGGAGCCTGGCCGTGCTTATGAATGGCTGCAGGCAACTGAAGCTCTGTGCTAGCGTGGGACTTTATTTCTGATATACGGAGATGGAAGCTATCAATTATGTCCCAGATTGACTTGGGAAGATCCTAACTACTTTGGACCCAGATTCACTTGAGAAAGGTGCCAAGGCTATTCGGTACAGACGCATATCCACCAGTGGCGGAGGTCTGTCTCCTCCTTCACCATCTTGGCTTTATCCAGATCGCTTATGAACAGCTGAAGCGCTATGGCAAATAGATAGTAGACAACCTTGCAAGCAACAATATAGGTCAGTGCTGATCCTCATAGTCCATGCGGCATATAGATAGTACCTCTGATCCTCTTAGGAACATAACCTACCCCTGAGAGCTGAAGACTCTAATCTTTAGGCTGCTATGACGCAGTTTGTAAATTTAAACAATCCTCTCATGTTCTGCTATCTCAGACAGTTGTAGGACCTGACGACTACTTGATTACAGGGCTCAGAGACATTATACTAGATATATTTACTAAGAGTTTATTCTCTATTTCCTCTTCTACCTCTAGATTTCTGCTTTTCACAGTCTACACATAAAAGAATACATGTTTCTCACATTTTATAACGTTCTCTACAGAGGTGCAATATAATCAATATCTATGGGTTTGACCCTTTATGTCTGATTTTTTTACAACAACAGCGACAACATAACATAGAGAACGCCAGCTTTGTGGGCAACCGAGTCTTATTACTGTTTTTTAACCCTATATACAATATTGCGGGTAGTTTTTCTTAACCCTATCATGTCCAGAAGACCATCTAAAGCTGAAAACCCCAGAATGGTCAAACGACACACTTAAAATCAGTTAGTTTCTTTCAAGGCTCAGGCTCTTCCTCGCCTCCCAGGCTGGAGCAAATACAATCACCTCCAACCCCTACTGAAGACTTATCCTCAACAACAATTATGTATGAAGTGGCTGTTAAAGAGCTTAAAGAAAATATAGCTAATCTGCCTAAGAAGGCAGACTTCAAGTCTTTAATTACATATGAGCTTGTAAATATAAAAACTGAGATATAAAGATCTGGGTCATCGAATTGAATATGTAGAAAAATCTCAAGAATCTATTAACATGCTTTATGACAATGCTAATGTTAATGTTAAGATAATTATAGTTGGTATTAATGGTATTAGCGTATTTTTATATACCCTTTGGGAAACAGAAACCTACGTTAGATCTTTGTGAATGTTTTAGGTTTTTTTTTCCCTTAGTGACAATCTGAAAAAAAATGTGTTTAGAGTGTTAATTATTCTGTTTAACATTTAGCACAGAATTTAGAGGTGTTAGATCACTGTGACCACACCTGTCATTTTATTCTGTTATCACGATACAATATTTGTTAAACTATCTTTGGATATAATCGGTTTTATAGGATATTAATTAGCTATTTTTATGTCATTTTATTCTGTTATCACGATACAATATTTGTTAAACTATCTTTGGATATAATCGGTTTTATAGGATATTAATTAGCTATTTTTAGCTTGTAGTTTGTATTTCCATTTTCCTATACCCAAGTTGTACTAATTTAGGAATTTTTTGTAACCATACTATACTTTTGTGTGCTAGATACATCTAGACTCACATACAGTTCTGGGATACTTAGTTATTCCAGTACACTCTTGTACTAAGAATTCTAGTTTCACTACTACTTACTACAGTGATAGAGTGGATTAGTGCTGTGCAGTGCACCATATCTTCTCCTTTTTGTAATAATCATACTGTGTGACTACAAGAAAGGGCCGTGTAGACACATATTTTAGGTACACTCCAGCAGCTTTTCCCTTTCCAGTGTCAATTTTAGCGCCTCCAGTGTGGCCTCAATTTAGGTATAGACTTCACATTACAAACCCTTTTCAAAATATATATATATATATATATATGTGTGTGTGTGTGTGTGTGTATATGTTGTGTGTGTGTATGTATATGTTGTGTGTGTGTATGTATATGTTGTGTTGTGTGTGTGTATGGTGTATATATATATATATATATATATATATATATATATATATATATATATATATATATATATATATATATATATATATATATATATATATATATATATATATATATAATGAGTGTGTAAAGATCACAGAAGCTAAAACTTTACCAAATAAGTTAATTAGATATGCACAGTATTGGAATAATGGGGTTGTGGACTCATACTAAGCCTTTTTCAGAATACTGTGAATATCCCTTTAACTCATTTGGGAAAAGCTTCAGCCTTTTGTCATGTATAACAGAATAAAAATAAAAAACGGGTGTGTATTATATTATTTGGTTTTTTTTTTTTTAGATCTCTTTACTGGAATCAACTCCTGAGGTTGTAATAAATAAATAATATACAGTGTATGTGTATATATATATATATATATATATATATATATATATATATATATATATATATATATATATATATATATATATATATATATATATATATATATATATATATATATATATCCAGACACCAACTTTTTCCCACAAATGGACATCCGCCTGGGTGCAGACTTGAACAAGATACAGGAACCAAAAAGATGCACTCTCAGGACTTTTATAAATGAAGTAAAGATTACTTTATTCGGAACGTTTTCGGGGATCAGGTCCCCTTCATCAGCCGGATAAAGGGGACCTGATCCCCAAAAACGTTCCGAATAAAGTAATCTTTACTTAATTTATAAAAGTCCTGAGAGTGCATCTTTTTGGTATATATATGGCAAATCGTGATACTGTTCGTGAGAGTGCACTTGTCCTATTATATATATATATATATATATATATATATATATATATATATATATATATATATACACAGGTATACCTCACTTTACAGCGCTTCACTTTACAGCGATTCGCTAATACAGCGCTTTGTGGAGCTGAAGTTCAACCTCCAAGGATTTTGAAACAGTGCTGTAATCATCATGAGATTGCGAGAAAAGTAACTGGCACCATTTTGTTATGCTTAGTTCACTCTGTTAACAGCATTGCAGTGCAATCTTTGTCTCAGTGCTAGTCTGGCAAATTTTACTACAGTAATTGTCACTATTTTACAGGTACAGTATTTATTGAATACTAATTGAATACTTGCTGTGCTAGTGTTAAACTAAACATAGCACTAATGCACCCCTAATATATGTTAGTTCAGTCATGTTTTCAAGATTTTAAACACTGAAAAGAAAGCTATAACTGCCTTGTTTCACTTTAAGGCGGTTTTCACTTTACAGCGGGGCTCCGGTCCCTAACCCGCTGTATGAGCGGGGTATACCTGTATATATATATATATATATACACGAATTTCTAAGTGCCATCCTTTAGGAAGCATATATTATACATCAGCAGTAGAAGCATGGGGCAGCAGCCCCTCTAAAATAAGCATATAGACCCCAGCAGTAGAGTAGAGCAGGTTCCCAGACAGACTGACACTGTGGGAACGTACAGCAGATATCAGCGAGGCTTTACATGAACCTGTCCTCATGCACACTGAGTAAGGGCAACAAACACAGCAACACTAAAAAAATTATCATTGCAGAGAATGGGAAAAAAAAAGTTCTGCCTCTGGGACTATCCCTTTAATGTAACTTTCCAGACAAGAATTGTATAAGGAGGTTTAACCTATAAGGTACCATGTAGAGTTTATAGAAACTTTATTAAATGTGCAAGGATTTCCGAGATCAAACAAAGGTGAGAATGAACAATAGATGAGCGATGATGGAACGTATATTTTGTGAATATTTTCTGATGTGTTGGGAGATGGAGCCATTGGCAGAAAATGGGGGGAGGGGCACTAGCAGAGAACTGACTTAAAGCACAATTGTACAAGTATGCAACAGGGGAGCGCTAAAAAAAAAAACCTTAAGCACAATTAGTCATGTATGCTCAGAAAGAAACTAAATTATTTCAACTGTGTGAAAGGCCAGAAGAGGTACAAGATATTTCTGGGTTCACCCCAAAGTGAGAAAAATGTATACAAAGTCTACATAAAAACAGAATTTATGCTTACCTGATAAATTTCTTTCTCTTACGGTGTATCCAGTCCACGGATTCATCCTTACTTGTGGGATATTCTCAATCCCTACAGGAAGTGGCAAAGAGAGCACACAGCAGAGCTGTCCATATAGCTCCCCTCAGGCTCCGCCCCCCCAGTCATTCGAACGACGGTTAGGAGAAAAAGGAGAACCATAGTGTGCAGTGGTGACTGTAGTTTTACAAAAAATAAATTAGAACCTGACTTAATTGCCAGGGCGGGCCGTGGACTGGATACACCGTAAGAGAAAGAAATTTATCAGGTAAGCATAAATTCTGTTTTCTCTTACATTGGTGTATCCAGTCCACGGATTCATCCTTACTTGTGGGAACCAATACCAAAGCTTTAGGACACGGATGAAGGGAGGGAACAAGTCAGGTAACCTAAACGGAAGGCACCACTACTTGCAAAACCTTTCTCCCAAAAAAATAGCCTCCGAAGAAGCAAAAGTATCGAATTAGTAAAATTTGGCAAAAGCATGCAGTTAAGACCAAGTCGCTGCTTTACAAATCTGTTCAACAGAAGCCTCATTCTTGAAAGCCCATGTGGAAGCCACAGCTCTGGTGGAAAGAGCTGTAATTCGTTCAGGAGGCTGCTGTCCAGCAGTCTCATAAGTCAATCGGATAATGCTTTTCAGCCAACAGGAAAGAGAGGAAACTATAGCTTTTTGACCTCTCCTCTTACCAGAATAGACAACAAACAAGGATGACGTGTGTCTGAAATCTTTAGTTGCTTTTAAATAGAATTTTAAAGCACGAACCACATCAAGATTGTGTCACAGCCCTTCCTTCTTAGAAACTGAATTATGACACAGAGAAGGAACAATGATTTCCTGGTTAATATTCTTATTAGAAACCACTTTCGGAAGGAAACCAGGTTTTGTACGCAAAACAACCTTATCTGCATGAAACACCAGATTGGGTGAATTACACTGCAAAGCAGACAATTCTGTAACTCTTCGAGCAGAAGAAATAGTTACCAAAAACAAAACTTTCCAAGATAATCACTTAATATCTATGGAATGTAAAGGTTCAAACGGAACCCCTTGAAGGACTGAAAGAACTAAATTTAGACTCCATGGAGGAGCCACAGGTTTATAGACAGGCTTGATTCTGACTACAGCCTTTGCAAACGCTTGAACGTCTGGTACTTCCGCCAGACGCCTGTGTAACAGAATAGACAGAGCAGATATCTGTCCCTTTAAGGAACTAGCTGACAATCCTTTCTCCAATCCTTCTTGGAGAAATGACAAAATCCTAGAAATCCTAATCTTACTCCACGAGGAACCCTTGGATTCACACCAACAAAGATATTTCCGCCATATCTTATGGTAAATTTTCCTGGTGACAGGTTTTCTAGCCTGGATCAAAGTATCTATAACTGATCCAGAGAACCCACGCTTAGATAGAATTAAGCGTTCAATCTCCAAGCAGTCAGTTGCAGAGAACTAGATTTGGATGCTTGAATGGACCTTGAATTAGAATATCCTGCCTCGATGGCAGTGTCCATGGTGGAACAGATGACATGTCCACTAAGTCTGCATACCAAGTCCTGCGTGGCCACGCAGGCGCTATCAAAATTACCGAAGCCTTCTCCTGTTTGATTCTGGCTACCAGACGAGGGAGAAGGGGAAACGGTGGAAAAACATAAGCCAGATTGAAGGACCACGGCGCTACTAGAGCATCTATCAATGCCGCCTTGGGGTCCCTGGACCTGGATCCGTAAAGAGAAAGTTTGGAGTTCTGACGGGACGCCATCAGATCCAACTCTGGAATACCCCATAGCTGGGTAAGCTGAGCAAAAACCTCCGGAAGGAGTTCCCACTCCCCCGGGTGAAAAGTCTGACGACTCAGAAAATCTGCCTCCCAGTGGTCTATTCCTGGGATGTGAATTGCAGATAGATGGTAGGAGTGATCCTCCGCCCATTTGATGATCTTGGATACTTCCTTTATCGCTAGGGAACTCTTTGTTCCTCCCTGATGATTGATGTACGCTACAGTCGTGATGTTGTCCGACTGAAACCTGATGAACCTGGCCTCCGCTAGTTGAGGCCATGCCTGGAGCGTGTTGAATATCGCTCTCAGTTCCAAAATGTTTATCGGGAGAAGAGACTCTTCCCGAGACCATAGGCCCTGAGCTTTCAGGGAGTCCCAGACCGCACCCCAGCCTAACAGACTGGAATCGGTCGTGACAATGATCCACTCTGGTCTGCGGAAGCACATTCCCTGAGACAGGTGATCCTGAGACAACCACCAGAGAAGATAATCTCTGGTTTTCTGGTCCATTTGTATCTAAGGAGACAATCTGCATAATTCCCATTCCACAGTTTGAGCATGCACAGCTGCAGTGGTCTGAGATGAATTCTGGCAAAGGGAACAACGTCCATTGCCGCAACCATTAACCCGATTACCTCCATGCACTGAGTCACAGAAGGCCGAGGAACAGAATGAAGAGCTCGTCAAGTAGTTAAAAGTTTTAACTTCCTGACCTCCGTCAGAAATATTTTCATTTCTACCGAGTCTATTAGCGTTCCCAGGAAGGGAACCCTTGTGAGCGGGGACAGAGAACCTTTTTACGATGTTCACCTTCCACCCGTGAGACCTTAGAAAGGCCAGAACTATTTCTGTATGAGCCTTGGCTCTTTGAAAAGACGACGCCTGAATTAATATGTCGTCCAGATAAGGTGCTACTGCAATGCCCCGCTGTCTTAGTACCGCTAGAATGGACCCTAGCACCTTTGTGAAAATTCTTGTCCAGAAAGGCGAACCTTAGGAACTGATGGTGATCTTTGTGGATAGGAATATGTAGGTACGCATCCTTTAAATCCACGGTAGTCATATGTTGATCTTCCTGGATCAATGGTAAGATTGTCCGAATGGTTTCCATTTTGAATGATGGAACTCTGAGGAATTTGTTTAGAATTTTTAAATCCAGGATTGGCCTGAAAGTTCCTTTTCTTTTTGGGAACTACAAACAGGTTTGAGTAAAAACCCAGTTCTTGCTCTGCAGTTGGAACTGGGTTTATCACTCCCATCTTTAGAAGATCTTCTACACAGCGTAAGAACGCCTGTTTCTTTGTCTGGTCTGAAGACAAACGAGAAATGTGGAACCTTCCCCTTGGGGGAATTCTAGAAGATACCCTTGAGCAACAATTTCTAATGCCCAGGGATCTGGAACATCTCTTGCCCAAACCTGAGCAAAGAGAGAAAGTCTGCCCCCTACTAGATCCGGTCCCGGAGCGGGGGCTACCCTTTCATGCTGTCTTGGTAGCAGCAGCAGGCTTCTTGGCCTGTTTACCCTTGTTCCAGCCCTGCAAAGGCTTTCATGTTGCTTTGGGCTGGGAAACGTTACCCTCTTGCTTTGCGGTTGCAGAGGTTGAAGCAGGTCCGCTCCTGAGTTGCGAAAGGAGCGCAAATTAGCCTTGTTTTAAGCTTTAAAAGGTCTATCTTGTGGAAGGGCATGGCCCTTTCCCCCAGTGATATCTGAATTAATTTCTTTCCCTTGAAAGGAATATTAAGTAATCTTGTTTTGGACGACACATCAGCCGACCATGATTTGAGCCAGAGTGCTCTTCGCGCCACAATGGCAAAACCAGAATTTTTCGCCGCTAATTTAGTTAATTGTAAAGCGGCATCTGTAATGAAAGAATTAACCAGCTTTAGAGCATGAATTCTATCCATGACTTTGTCATATGAAGTCTCCGTCTGGAGCGACTCCTCCAGCGCCTCAACCAAAAAAGCCGCTGCAGTAGTTACAGGAATAATGCAGGCAATTGGTTGAAGAAGGATACCTTGTTGAACAAATATTTTCTTTAGTAACCCTTCTAATTTGTTATCCATAGGATCTTTGAAAACACAACTGTCTTCTATTGGTATAGTTGTGCGCTTAGCTAGTGTTGAAACTGCTCCCTCTACCTTAGGGACCGCCTGCCACGCGTCCCGCCTGGGGTCAGTTATGGGGAACATTTTCTTAAAGATAGGGGGGGGGAACAAAAGGTACGCCTGGTCTCTCCCACTCCCTAGTCACAATATCCGCCACCCTCTTAGGGATCGGAAACACATCAGTGTATACAGGGACTTCTAAAAACTTGTCCATTTTACACAATTTTTCTGGGACCACCATAGGGTCACAATCATCCAGCGTAGCTAAAACCTCCTTAAGCAGTACGCGGAGGTGTTCCAGCTTAAATTTAAACGCTAAGAAATCTGATTCTGCCCGCTGAGAAATTTTACCTACGTCACAAATTTCTCCCTCAGACAGTACATCCCTCACCGCCATGTCAGTGGGTTGTGAGGGTACAACAGATAAATTATCCAAAACTTCTGATTGCTCTTCCTCTGTTCTTAAAACTGAGCTATCACGCTTTTTAGGAAAAACAGGCAGTTTGGATAGAAATGCTGCAAGGGAATTATCCATGACTGCTGCTAATTGTTGCAATGTAATAGGGGCCAATGCGCTAGAGGTACTAGGCATCGCTTGCGCGGGCGTAACTGGTGTCGACACATGGGGAGAGGAAGAAGGGCTATCCTCATTACCTTCCGTTAAAGAATCATCTTGGGCCACATTTTTAAGTGTCACTGCATGGTCTTTAAAATGTTTGGATATGTTAGCACACTTTAAACACAAATGTAAAAGGGGGGACCGCCATGGCTTTTAAACACATAAAACAAGGTCTATCTGTAGGCTCAGAAATGTTAAACAGACTTAGACAGCACTCAAATACAGTAAAATACAATTTTTGAAAAAACAGTACTGTGCCTTTAAATAATAAAAAAAGCGCATACTTTTTTACTAAACCTCCAAAAATCATCCAATCTTTATGAAATTTTCACCATATGATCCTAATGCTTTGAAATGATTGCACAGTAAATTTCAAGTCAATTAACCCCCTACTGCCCAAACCGGAGCAAATTAACCATGCCACAGCCTTTGCTGTGTCCTACCTTCCTTGGGGATTAGTTTTGATCAAAAATAAGCCTCTCTGAAGTCCTCAAGTAATCTTTGGACTCTTCACATGTATCTGCATGAAGCTGTTTGTAAAATCAACTGCGCAACTGAGGCGCGAAATTCAGGCCCCCTCCATCTTCCCTCAGGAGTTTGTGGGGCCTTCCCAAGCCAAAATAGGTGTCTAAATATATGCCATGCGGAATAAAACCCCAAAAAGTGTTTTAAATGCAATATAAAACTTGTATAATGTCAGATTATCTTAAAAAATAATCGATTGCCCCTTAACAGTGTCCACCAGTGTTTTGAGCCCTTACAAATAAGCCTTCCTTCTATACTAAGTCTCAGAATATGGCTTACCTTTCCCACATGGGGATTCTGTCAGTCTTCTATCATTACTAAGTCTTGACTAGAAAACATGACTGAAACATACCTTAAAGCAGTTAAGCCTGCAAACTGTTCCCCCCAACTGAAGTTTTCCTGTACTCAACAGTCCTGCGTGGGAACACCAATGGATTTTAGTTACAAGGTGCTAAAATCATTTTCCTCTCAGCAGAATCTTCATCATTTTCTGCCTCAGAGTAAATAGTACAAACCGGCACTATTTTAAAATAACAAACTTTTGATTGAAGAAATAAAAAACTACAAACTAACACCACATTCCCTTTACACTCCCGTGGAGATGCTACTTGTTAGAGCGGCAAAGAGAATGACTGGGGGGCGGAGCCTGAGGGGAGCTATATGGACAGCTCTGCTGTGTGCTCTCTTTGCCACTTCCTGTAGTGATTGAGAATATCCCACAAGTAAGGATGAATCCGTGGACTGGATACAATGTAAGAGAAAAGGGACTTTTTGTGTATGTTATAGTCACCTTTATATTGTTTTAAAGCAGGTTTTCATAAGATAGGAAACAAAACATATGAAGCCAAAGGAAAAGTAAAATGGCAGATAAAAAAGGGGGTGACTGGTCAATATGTCTGAATGCAGGTTTTTTTGCTTTTTTTTAACTTTAATACCATGAAAATATATTTTTGAGAGATTTTATAATTAACAACAGTGTTCTCCCGAGGGCCTATTTAGTGAATGCACCACCCAGCTGATTTTACTGAGCATTCAGCTAAAAATTAAGATAATCTTAAAGGGATATTATAGTCAAAATTAAACTTTCATGATTCAGATAGAGCAGGCAATTTTAAGTAACTTTCTAATTTATTCCTATTATCAATTTGTTTTCGTTCTCTTCTTATCTTTATTTTAAAAAGCAGGAATATAAAGCTTAGGAGCCGGACCATTTTTGGTTTAGAACTTGGGTAGCGCTTGCTGATTGGTGTCTAAATGTAGCCAACAATCAGCAAGCCCTACCCAGGTGCTAAACCAAAAATGGGCCGGCTCCTAAGCTTACTTTCCAGCTTTTTTAAATAAAGACAGCAAGAGAACGAAAAAAAATTGATAAGAGTAAATTAGAAAGTTGCTTTAAATTGCATGCACTATCTGAATCATGAAAGTTTATTTTTGACTAGACTATCCCTTTAAAACTAAAATGAGCTAACATTAAATATTTTTAATGTTTGTTGCACAAATTATCATTAAATAAATTTTTGTTAAATTATGCAATTAATTTGTGATTCAGATAGAGCATGTAATTTTAAGCAACTTTCTAATTTACTCCTGTTATCAATTTTTCTTCGTTCTCTTGCTAAGGCATCTAAGCTAAGGAGCCAGCCAATTTTTAGTTCAGATCACTGGACAGCACTTGCTTATTGGTGGGTGAATTTATCCACCAATCAACAAGAACAACCCAGGTTGTTCACCAAAAATGGTCCGGCATCTAAACATACATTCTTGCTTTTCAAATAAAGATACCAAGAGAATGAAGCAAATGTAATAATAAGAGTGAATTAGAAAGTTGCTTAAAATTGCATGCTCTATCTGAATCACGAAAGAAAAAATTTGAGTACAGTGTGCCTTTAAGTAAGGTTTATAAATAACAGAAAATGTTGTTATGATATTGCAAAGTATTACACTACCCCCACTGGCTACTTTATAATGCTACCCGGCAGGCAAACTTTTCTCTTGAGAACACTGAAAAATTTGAAACTTTTAACCACTACAATGAACATTTAGATAATGGGATTTCATAGTTTTAAATTGTGATTTGAACTTTAGTTTTTAAACAAAATAAAAAATGATTTTTTTAACATGTAAAACTAAGCATGTGCAAGAACTTAAAAGCTGAACAAAATCGAACAGGCAAAAAAAACAACCAAAAAAAACATACCTCTCAAAACAGACACAAAAATGTATTTCAAACAAGAATTTGAAAATGTAAAAAGAAAAAGAATAATTTGGCAACTGGTGGAAATGGGTTTTCTGACTGATTGAAATAGCAAGTGTTAAATTGTTCCCAACAATCACAGTGGCTGCAGTAAGTCAGACACTTACTCCTTTGATATTAAAATGGGCCAAATACTTACATGAGTGTCTAATAAGTAGATATTTTTTTGTTTTATATACGCATATTTTAATATATATTTTATATCTTTATATCCTATTGGCTGTACTGCAAGGATGGCAGTGTATGAGCCATAAATCACAAGACACACTGATTTTTACAGAGTATGTCATGCGATGCTCCATACATGCGAGTAAGAAATTGCCTATGCTGGTTATATTTATATATCTGGAACAAACCACTATTTGTTTGTTCTTTCCTTTTGGGATCCACTTTTCTAAGGGACACAGCATCACATCATAGGAAGATATGCAGTGTGAATAAACATATATACAATGAACATATCCGTATTGTGTGCAAGGTCAAAATATTATATAATTGGGTGTTTTATTATTATTACAGTTTTATGTCCCAATAAACAGAATTCATACAGTAACAAACAATGCTGTCTACTTCCTTTGTAACAAAGCTGACAGCAATAAAACAGCTTTTCTTTTGAAAACAATAAGGCACAGTACTCAGACAGTGACACAGTCTACTAACGGACAAAACCAGCAATAACATAAACAGCAAATCTTTTCAAATTTGAACTTAAAGTCTGAAAAGTTTGCACCCACTAAGCTCGTTTACAGCATTAATACAAGGCCATGGTATAAGGACGACAGCACTGAACATAATAATTCTGATGGCAATGCTTTTGCTAAGCTAATGACTCACACCAGGCAGATTATTTAACCCCTTAATGACCACAGCACTTTTCCATTTTCTGTCCGTTTGGGACCAAGGCTATTTTTACATTTTTGCGGTGTTTGTGTTTAGCTGTAATTTTCTTCTTACTCATTTATTGTACCCACACATATTATATACCGTTTTTCTCGCCATTAAATGGACTTTCTAAAGATACCATTATTTTCATCATATCTTATAATTTACTATAAAAAAAATTATAAAATATGAGGAAAAATGGAAAAAAAACACACTTTTTCTAACTTTGAGCCCCAAAATCTGTTACATATCTACAACCACCAAAAAACACCCATGCTAAATAGTTTCTAAATTTTGTCCTGAGTTTAGAAATACCCAATGTTTACATGTTCTTTGCTTTTTTTGCAAGTTATAGGGCCATAAATACAAGTAGCACTTTGCTATTTCCAAACCATTTTTTTCCAAAATTAGCGCTAGTTACATTAGAACACTAATATCTTTCAGGAATCCCTGAATATCCCTTGACATGTATATATTTTATTTTAGTAGACATCCCAAATTATTGATCTAGGCCCATTTTGGTATATTTCATACCACCATTTCACCGCCAAATGCGATCAAATACAAAAAATCGTTCACTTTTTCACAAACTTTCGGTTTCTCACTGAAATTATTTACAAACAACTTGTGCAATTATGGCATAAATGGTTGTAAATTCTTCTCTGGGATCCCCTTTGTTCAGAAATAGCAGACATATATGGCTTTGGCGTTGCTTTTTGGTAATTAGAAGGCCGCTAAATGCCACTGCGCACCACAAGTGTATTATGCCCAGCAGTTAAGGGGTTAATTAGGGAGCTTTTAGGGAGCTTGTAGGGTTAATTTTAGCTTTAGTGTAGTGTAGTAGACAACCCCAAGTATTGATCTAGGCACATTTTGGTATATTTCATGCCACCATTTCACCGCCAAATGCGATCAAATTAAAAAAAACTTAAATTTTTTAACAATTTTAGGTTTCTCACTGAAATCATTTACAAACAGCTTGTGCAATTATGGCACAAATGGTTGTAAATGCTTGTCTGGGATCCCCTTTGTTCAGAAATAGCAGACATATATGACTTTGGCGTTGCTTTCTGGTAATTAGAAGGCCGCTAAATCCTGCTGCGCCTCACACGTGTATTATGGCTAGCAGTGAAGGGGTTAATTAGGGAGTTTGTAGGGAGCTTGCAGGGTTAATTTTAGCTTTAGTGTAGAGATCAGCCTCCCATCTGACACATCCCACCCCCTGATCCCTCCCAAACAGCTCCCTTCCCTCCCCCACCCCACAATTGTCCCCGCCATCTTAAGTACTGGCAGAAAGTCTGCCAGTACTAAAATAAAAGGGTTTTAAAAAAATAAATACATTTTTTTTTTAGCATATTTACATATGCTACTGTGTAGGATCCCCCCCTTAGCCCCCAACCTCCCTGATCCCCCCAAAACCGCTCTCTAACCCTCCCCTCTGCCTTATTGGGGGCCATCTTGGGTGAGTTTGCAATAAAAAGTGCTTTTTTTTTGTTTTTGGTTTTTTTCTGTAGTGTAGCTTTGTAGCTTCCCCCCCCCCCACACACACACACAGACAAACCCCCACCACCTTGCTGATCGTTTTTTTTTTTTTTAATTATTTACATTTTTTTTAATTTTTTATTTCAGAATTTTCTGTAGTGTAGCGGTTCCCACCCGCTCCCTCCCCGTGCACGCGCCCGCCCCCACCCTCCCGTGCACGCGCCCGCCCCCACCCTCCCGTGCACGCGCGCGATGGCCGCCACCCGCCTCCCGGTCCGGCTCCCACCCACCAACGCAGTAAGCCACCGATCTCCGGTGCAGAGAGGGCCACAGAGTGGCTCTCTCTGCACCGGATGGCTTACAAAGGTTATTGCAGGATGCCTCCATATCGAGGCATCACTGCAATAACCGGAAAGCATCTGGAAGCGAGCAGGATCGCTTCCAGCTGCTTTCCACACTGAGGACGTGCAGGGTACGTTCTCAGGCATTAACTGCCTTTTTTCTGAGGACGTACCCTGCACGTCCTCAGTCGTTAAGGGGTTAAATAAAAAGTATTGAATACTTAAAATGAACACCTACACATTGCATTTAATATACTCTTATTCTGAAAAAATTAATAAAAAGTGAATTATTACTACATAAAACACGTTCACAATACAATATCAGAAACTATATAAATTCTGTCATTCACCCCTACACCTATATCCTGTGTCTCAGGTCAAACAGGGAAGAATTTTCTCAAGTAAAAAATGTCCGGCAGCACAGCAGTAAAATATAAAAGACTGCTTTATTCTTCACAAATGGCGAACATGTACAAACATGGGGTGAACGGCTGACGCGTTTCACGCCCCCTAGTGGCGCTTTTTGGGTTAAAGTCTTGTTTGATATTTTACTGCTGTGCTGCCGGACATTTTTTACTTTGGATTGCCATCGCAGTTGATTCACTGCGCCTCAGGCATTTCACCTAGTCACTGTGCTTGGAAGTTCAGGAGCTTTTGTTTCGGAAGCACTGATAACGTCATCCACTTGAGTTGTTCACTGGATGCCTACAAGTGGGTTAGGAGCGGCTGCTGCTACTACTGCCCTAAGTATTTTCTCAGTCTGAGGTGTCATTGCCATGTACTGTGTATCTGTAAGTCATGTTCTTAACACCATTTTCAAATAAATGAAAGGGACATGAAACCCAATTTTTTTTCTCTTTCTTGATTTAGATCAGTGCATACAATTTTAAATAACTTTCCAATTTACTTCTATTATGTAATTTGCCTAGCTCTCTTGTTATCCTTTGTTGCAAAGCATACCTAGGTAGGCTCCCTTTAAATGTTATAGAGCAAGGGCCATGAACACTGAAAAACATAAATTATGCTTACCTGATAATTTTATTTCCATCGTGGGGAGGAGAGTCCACGGCTTCACTCATTACTTGTGGGAATTAAGAACCTGGACATCAGGAGGCAGCAAAGACACCACAGCCAAAGGCTTAAATACCTCCCCCACCTCCCGCATTCCCCAGTCATTCTGCTGAGGGAACAAGGAATAGTAGGAGAAATATCAGGGTATAAATGGTGCCAGAAGAGCAAAAACTAAATTTAGGTCCGCCCACCGGAGCCGTGGACTTTCCTCCCCACGATGAAAATAAAATTATCAGGTAAGCATAATTTATGTTTTCCATCTAAAGGGGAGGAGAGTCCACGGCTTCATTCATTATTTGTGGGAGCAAATACCCAAGCTCTAGAGGACACTGAATGAAAAACGGGAGGGCAAAAAGAAGGTGGACCCTAATCTGAGGGCACCACAGCCTGTAAAACCTCTCACAAAACTGCTTCTGCCAAAGCAAAAACATCAAATTTGTAAAATGTTTTAAAAAGGTATGTAAGGAGGACCAGGTAGCCGCCTTACAAATCTGCTCCATAGAGGCCTCATTCTTCAAGGCCCAAGACGAAGCCACAGCTCTAGTCGAATGAGCCGTGATCCTCTGAGGAGGCTTATGTCCCGCTGTCTCATAGGCTAAGCGAATCATGCTCCTCAACCAAAAGGACAAAGAAGTTGAAGAGGCTTTCTGCCCCTTGCGCTTCCCTGCATACACCACAAAAAGAGATGTAGATTGTCTGAAATCCTTTGTAGCCTGAAGAGAAAACTTTAAGGCTCGAACCACGTTCAAATTATGAAGTAACCTCTCCTTAGGAGAAAAGGGGTTAGGACACAAAGAAGGAACTGCTATTTCCTGATTGATGTTACGGTTAGACACAACTTTGGGAAAAAATCCGAAACCAGTGCGAAGAACAGCCTTATCAGCGTGAAAGACCAAATAAGGAGGCTCAAATTGCAAGGCCACCCAGCTCAGAGACTCTGCGAGCCGATGCAATAGCCAAAAGAAAAAGAACCTTCCAGGAAAGAATCTTAATGTCAATAGAGTGCATAGGTTCAAATGGAACCCTCTGCAACACCCTCAGAACCAAGTTCAAGCTCCAAGGAGGAGCAGACTGTCTAAAAACAGGCCTGATTCTAGACAGGGCCTGAACAAAAGACTGAATATCTGGAAGCTCAGCAAGCCTCTTGTGTAACAAAACAGATAATGCCTAAATCTGTCCCTTCAAGGAACTGGCGGCAAGCCCCTTCTCCAGTCCATCCTGGAGAAAGGACAGAATCCTGGATACCTTCACCTTGTGCCAAGGATATCCATGCTTCTCACACCAGGACAAGTAGGTCCTCTCCACCTTATGATAGATGCGGCGAGTGACCAGCTTCCTGGCCTGAACGAGAGTATCAATCACTCTCTCAGAAAACCCTCTATTGGCCAAGACTAAGCATTCAATCTCCATGCAGTCAGCTTCAGAGACTCTAGATTTTGATGTTGTATCTGTATCAACAGATCCCTGCGTCAGGGTAACCTCCATGGAGGAGAACATGACATCCCCACCAGATCCGCAAACTACGTCCTCCGCGACCACGACAGAGCAATCAGAATAGCCGAAACTTGCTCCTGGTTGATGCGGGCCACTACACGAGGTAGAAGTGTCAATGGTGGAAAAATGTTAACTAGGTTGAACCCCCAAGGCACCGCTAAAGGCATCTATCAGCTCTGCCTTGGGATCCCTGGACCGTGACCCGTATATGGGTAGCTTGCAATTGAGTCTGGACGCCATGAGCTCTATCTCTGGCGTGCCCCATCTGAGACAAATCTCCGCAAACACCTTGGGATGGAGAGACCATTCCCCCGGATGGAAGGATTGCCTGCTGAGAAAATCCGCTTCTCAGTTGTCCACACCCAGAATGTGGATTGCTGAGAGCAAACAGCTGTGGGACTCTGCCAATTCCAATATCCGAGAAACCTCCCTCATTGCTAGGGAGCTTCTCGTCCCCCCCTGATGGTTGATGTAAGCCACCAAGGTAATATTGTCTGTCTGGAACCTGATGAAGCTGAACGACCCCAGAGGAGGCCACGCCTACAGAGCATTGTAGATTGCTCGAAGTTCCAGAATATTGATCGGGAGGAGAAACTCCTCTCGAGATCACTTTCCTTGATCCATCCTGGTACCCCACACAGCTCCCCATCCTGCCAGACTCGCGTCCGTGGTCATAATTTCCCAGGATGGTCTCAGGAAGGATGTCCCTTGGGACAGTTGTTCTGGGCAGATCCACCAAGAGAGAGAGTCCCTCGTCCAATCGTCCAGAGAAATCTGTTGGGATAGGTCTGTATGATCGCCGTTCCACTGTCTCAACATGCACAACTGAAGAGGTCTTAGATGGAACCTGGCGAATGGAATGACATCGATGCTGGACACAATCTTCCTGCATCGCTGATCTGTGAGAAATATCCTCATGGATATAGAATCTATTATCGTTCCCAGGAACTCCACCCTGTTGCTGGGAATCAGGGAGCTCTTTCCTGAGTTTATCTTCCAACTGTGAGATTGGAGTAAAAGAAGAAGGGCCCTTGAGTGATCCTCTGCGAGACTGAACGACGGAGCCTGAACTAGGATGTCGTCCAGATAGGGCGCCACAGCAATGCATCTGGATCTGGCTACTGCAAGTAGCACCCCCAGAACCTTTGTAAAGACTCTCGGGCTGTCGCCAGACTGAAGGAAAGGGCCACAAACTGGAAATGTTGGTCCAGAAATGCAAATCTCAGGAACCTGAAGTGATCCCTGTGGATTGGCACATGAAGGTAGGCATCCTTCAAGTCTATTGTCTTCATGAACTGCCCCTCTTGCCCTATAGGGGCATAATAGATCCGATTGCTTCCATTTTGAACGATGGAACAGCCAGAAACTTGTTTAAACATTTTAGGTTTAGAATCGGGCAGAACGTGCCCTCTTTCTTTGGGACCACGAAAAGGTTTGAATAGTACCCTAAACCCCTTTCTGCTGGGGGTACTGGTACAATAACTCAAAGAGAAGAGAGATCCCTCACGCATTCTAGAAAGGCGTCTCTCTTTTCTGGTCTGAAAGACAGATTTGACAGGAGGAATCTGCCCCTGGGCGGATGAGAACTGAACCCTATCCTGTATCCCTGGGCGATAACCTCCACAACCCAAGGGTCCTGAACATCCTGCAACCAGGCCTCTGAGAAGAGAGATAATCTGCCCCCTACTTGGTCCGGTGACCGGTCGGGGGTTGCCCCTTCATGCCGACTTTGTGTCGGCGGGCTTCTTGTTCTGCTTGGACTTATTCCAAGTCTGAGCTGGCTTCCAAGTGTCCTTGGACAGATCCGCTTTCGTGGTGGGCTGCTGGCATTGGGCCTTGTCCACACAAAAGGGACGAAAAGTAGATCCCATAAGCTTAACCTTCTTATCCTACGGTAGGAAAGCGCCCTTGCCTCCCATAACCATGGATATGATCGAGTCCAATCCTGGACCAAACAGGATCTTTCCCTGAAAGGGAAGGGATAGCAGTCTAGACTTAGAGGTCATGTCCGCAGACCACGACTTTAGCCACAGAGCCCTGCGAGCTAGTACGGAAAAACCTGATACCTTAGCAATCAGGAGAATGATTTGCATAATGGCATCAAAAATAAACGAATTAGCGATACTCAAGGCCTTAATTCTATCCTGTATCTCGTCAAGGGGAATCTCCCTCTCGTCCATGTCTGACAGAGATTCGCACCAATATGTCGCAGCTCCGGCTACTGCAACAACTGCCGCTACTGGCTGAAAAACAAACCCTGTGTGTTGAAACATTTTTCTTAACATGTTTTCTAACTTTTTATCCATGGGCTCTTTAAACGACGAACTATACTCAAGAGGAATTGTCGTCTGCTTTGCGAGTGTAGAGATAGCACCATCCACCTTAGGGACAGTCCCCCATAGCTCGAGCTGAGAGTCCAGGACGGGGAACAGCTTCTTAAAAGGAAGAAGGGGAAAAGGAAGAACCTAATCTCTCCCATTCATTCTTAATAATGTTAGCCTTCTTAACAGGAACTGGGAAGGTCTGAGGCAGCACCCTGTCCTCATATACTTTATCAAGCTTAGGGATCGAAGGTTCCTCCGGTAGTTTCGATTCCCGGAACCTCGAGAGTAGCAAGCACTTGCTTCAGCAAAAAGCGCAAATTTTCCATCCTAAACCTAAAGTCAGGCTCCTCCGCGGTCGGAGCTTTAGATGACAGACTCCGACCCAGAAGGAATGTCCTCCGAAGAATCGGAGTCGTCCTCGTTAGCAGATAATCTTTCTGAAATATCCATTGGAGTATATGACCCCTGGGTCGGATCGCCATAATTTACCCTATGCTTGCGTTTAGCAGAACTTGGTAAGGCACTAATCACCTTAGACACCGCCGTTTGCAGTTGATCCGCAAAATCTGGCTGCCAACAGATCTCCCCCGTATGAGAAATGGTCGTGCCCTGGGGCGCTGCATGTGTAATCGGAGATGAATGTAGGGAACGCACCTCACGGGACGGAGAACCCTCAGAGGTGGACGGCTCAGTAGTACTAGACATCTTATTCTTTCTAGATGTCGTAACCTTATCAAGGCATGTGGAACATAGTTGAGCAGGCAGATCTATCAGAACCTCCTCGCAATAAACACAGGTATGAGACTTTATTAAAGAGGGAGTACCCTCCAACGCGTCAGAGTCCTCCATAGCTTGCAGCTTTATTACGGACTAGATATATTATATGAAAAATGGCACCGTTATAACCTCCAATGTCCGGGGCACTCACCACCTCCTATGACCCGGACCACAGAAACCGTTTCGTCTCCTGCAACCGCCGGTCAAGCAGAGGAAGTCGATTAGGCCACACCTAATCAGAAGGAATGCCTCGCAGGACTACTTAAAACTAAAGTCCCATTCTGAAGAGTAATACCCTCCATAAGAGACTACTCTGAATCTTCCGACACTTCTCTGCCAACCTCCTGTGACGAAAGGCAAAGAATGACTGGGGGATGATAGAGGTATTTAAGCCTTTGGCCGGGGTGTCTTTGCCGCCTCCTAGTGGCCAGGTTCTTAATTCCCACAAGTAATAAATGAAGCCGTGGACTCTCCTCCCCTTTAGATAGAAATGGGTTAGTTTGATCTTCATAAACTTGTCTGTTAAAAGGACAGTAACATCAAAATTAAACTTAAATGGATTGGATAGCGCATGAAATTTAAACAGCATCCCAGATTACTTGTATTATTTATTTTACTTGGTTCTCTTGGTATCCCCTTTGTCAAAGAATAATCCTAGGCTAGCTCAAAAGCATGCACGTGTTTTTAGCAGTCAGTTTGCTTGCAACAATATTTATAGCAATATTATACATAGCTGCAAACACTGCCACCATAGAATGTTAAAGACACGTGCATAAGCTCCTATCAGTCTGCCTAGGTTTACATTTCAACAAACAATACCAAGACAAAAATAAATAAATTGGAAAGTTGTTTAAGGTTTCATTTTGACTTTACTGTCCCATTAACCAAACATTTCAATTCTAACACGCAGTATATTGATCATGCTTATGTGAGGAACTTTTAAAGAGATACAGTATACAACAGAAGTGAGGAGACCCCAGTGCACTATCACTTAAATGTCAAATTATTCAAAATTGCATAATCTAACAGTAACTGCATTACGTCTAAGTTTTACAGTAGGGTATTTGCTCTTATGTAAAATTAAAAACTAACAGTTTAGATTTACTATATTAAAAATAAGGGGCCCCAAAGCAGGAAATCAATGCAACAAAAGTCAGTGCACGTTTCATTACGGAGTTTCAAATCTTTAATTTTTTTTTTGTCCACCTTTAATTTTTGGTGACAGACTCAATCCTCCTTGGCATGGAGGAAACCAGTGTCGTACAAATTTCTGGAGAGATGTTCTGCCCTTCTTCCGAGATAATTTTTTCAGCTGCTCTTTGCTGGAGGGATTGTGTTGCTCTACCATTCTCTTTAAAATACCCCAAAGGTGTTCTACTGGATTCAAGCCAGGTAACATACTAGGCCAGGTCATAGTTTTCACTTGTTTCTCCTTTAAAAACTCCTTTGTGATTTTTGCAGTGTGCTTTGGATCGTTATCATGCTGGAGTATTCGTCCTCTGCCAAACTTCTGGAGACTGGGAGTCATCTTGTCAGCCAGTATTTTGGTATATTCCAGGCATTCATGGTGCCATCTATAAATGTCATCTCCCCAACACCTTTTGGAGTCATGCAGCCCCATGTCGTCACACTCCCACCTCCATGATTCACTGTTGGGACTATGCATTCACTGTTATAATCCTGACCAGGTTCACACCAAACATGCTGCACTCCATCTAAGCTGAAAAATTGTATCTTGGTCTTGGCCATCTTACCAAATAATGTGCTCCCAGTATTCATCAGGCATTTCATGTTGTTTAGCAAAGTTTAATCTTGCAGTTTTGTGCCGAAGAGCAAGCAAGGGTTTTTTCCTTGGATGCTGTCCATAGAAGTTGACATTATGCAATGTCCTTAGCACTGTCTGAGCTGTCACAGAAACTCCAATTTCTATCGATAATCCCTGAGCCAAATCTGAAGCACTTGCCTTGATGCAAATCTTAAGCACTTGCCTGTTTTTCAGAGCTAGATTGTGCAAGTAGCGCACTGTCTGTGGGGTCATTTTAGGAGCAAAATCAAATATAAGTATCCAGCACAGGGACCCAAGAGGAAGGAGACCAAATGCAAGCAACTGCTAACTAGTTATATTACTAAGAAAAGTTTGGGTTGTTTCCCATGTCTAGGCTGCAGTAACTGTGGGTCTATTATCAAAAGTCCTCACTTTCTTCACCCACACACTGGTCACAAATTTATATACAAAGATTTTTTCACTTGCAATACCAAATTTGTTGTTTACCTGATTAAGTACCCATGTGGGCGTGTCTATGTGGGCGAGTCCACGAGACGTGTGGGTGATCGCATCACAGAACACAAAAGTAACAGGTGCAAAGTCTATTCTGCCCCAGTTGCCCATCATTTTTTATCTGCAGGCCACCAGGTGAATCAGCTTAGGTTCCAGGTTATCGAACAAATCCATACACGCAGACGGGGTGGTAATAAAGAGTTGCTGCTTAAGCAGCAAGAGACATTCTGGATTTTTAAACTTGATACCCTGGAACCTAAGGGGATGAATAGGGAGATTGATTGGACACCATTCAATTAAATTAATATCTCTCTATTATTCTTTGTAACTTATCTCAATATGTTGCTTTTTCACTTTTTTGTATTATAGATGCAATTGAGTATTGTTCAATCTGAGTTGAGGATGTGGATTCTGAAGTAGCTGTATTTTGAAGCCATACAAGTACTTTTTTCATGCTGTATAATAGAAATAATAATCTATTGTATTTAGCTTAACTATATTGTTACCAATTGTTTGTGTTCTTACATACCATTTTTTTTGCACATGACATAAATAGGATAAATTAATAAGATTGAGTGCAACTTATGTATACTTAGGCCTCTATGTTGTTTTTAATTCTTATGCTTTACACACATTGTACACAAGAGGGAACCAAACTCATCTTATTGATTGTTTTGAGAATGTAAGGGTTAACTCCCAGGTACCTGCCTATAAAGCCAAGGTGTGTAATGATTGTTTTTACCACATGATTAAGGGGCACTGGCCCCAAAATGTCGTGACACTGTCTGTTCCTGTTGTTTGAAACAATAAAATTGAGGATTTTCTAAGGAGATCATTCTGTTTGGTTCTTATATGGTCATTTTAGGAGGACAGCCACTGCGGCTCTGATTTTAGGCAATGTGTATCGATCTATACCTCCTGATTACTGCTTTTTAGTTGGTCACCAATCTTCCTGTATCCTTTTCCATCTTTGTGAAGTCTCACAATAAGATTTTTCTGCATCTGGAACACTACATAGCAGGAAATAGAGCTGCCATTTAGTGCTCTTGCAAATGGCTCACATGCTTGCAAAACTACTGCAATATAGTGCTCCAGAAATGGGTCAGTTCCTAAGCATACGTCCCTGCTATTCAACAAAAAATAACAAGAGAACAAAAAAAACCTGATAAAAGAAGTAAATTAGAAAGTTGTTTAAAATGGCATGCTCTATCTGAATCATGAAAAAAAATTGGGTTTCCTATCCCTTTCATTTCATTCAAAGCAACTAATTCTGTTTGAAAATAAGTTATTGTTTCATTCCACAGTAACACTCACCTGTAGTATGCGAGTTGCTTTTTGCTTGTAGTCTGCCATTTCCTGCTTCAGTGATTCCACCGATGCCTTTGCAGATTTAAGCTGCATCTGGAGGTCATCGCTCTTTCTTTTCTCTTCGATGTGCTTTCTCTCTGCGACAACCACAGCTTCAGCCAGATTCTGACGTTCCCCCTCAATTTTACTCAGACGCGTTGCAAACTCATTCTGAAAGCACAACCATTTGTAACTAAGTTATTCCACCCAATAGACACCTGGTAGACAAACAAAAATGTAACTACACAAATGAAAAAAAATATTACTCCTCAATTATCCAACTGATGGCTACCAGTAAATGAGTAAAACTGCATTATGTTTTCCAGTTGTAAACTGGTACCACAAAAACTCCAAAAAAACTATACATAGACAAGGGACATAATACTCCTATGCTAAATCACATGAAAGTGATGCAGCACAACTGTAAAACGCCGACAAGAAAATATCACCTGTGCATCTCTATGTAAAAAGGAAGATACTTAACCTCAAAAGTTCTTCAGCTCACCAGAATAAGTGCTGTGTAAACAGCTATACTTCAGCTGCTGTAAAGCTGTAAGCTGAAAAAATAAATAACCAATCAGCATCAGCAGTCCTGAGGTAATGCTTTGCTGTGATTTCATGAGATTTCACTGAAATTACACTCATGACATTTCCTAGAACTTACTCAAATTAAATAGGAAAATAGCATAACTGTTCCTGCACATGACAGATGCACACGCCCTAGCAAGACTTGGGACAAGCATGACTTGCTGCCCTTACAATGGGATGTCAATACTTACAATAGAAATGCTCAGGTGATATTTTAGTCAGCTTTTTACAGCTATGCTGCATGACTTTCAAGTGCTTCAACATTTGGGTATCATGTTCCTTTAAGAATAAAATACATAAAAATTCTCTCTACATTAAGTATAGTGTATCACTGCCTGCGTGTGCATAAGTATCTGTGTTTGTGTCTGTAGATACCTGTGTGTATCACTGCCTGCGTGTGCATAAGTATCTGTGTTTGTGTCTGTAGATACCTGTGTGTATCACTGCCTGCGTGTGCATAAGTATCTGTGTTTGTGTCTGTAGATACCTGTGTGTATCACTGCCTGCGTGTGCATAAGTATCTGTGTTTGTGTCTGTAGATACCTGTGTGTATCACTGCCTGCGTGTGCATAAGTATCTGTGTTTGTGTCTGTAGATACCTGTGTGTATCACTGCCTGCGTGTGCATAAGTATCTGTGTTTGTGTCTGTAGATACCTGTGTGTATCACTGCCTGCGTGTGCATAAGTATCTGTGTTTGTGTCTGTAGATACCTGTGTGTATCACTGCCTGCGTGTGCATAAGTATCTGTGTTTGTGTCTGTAGATACCTGTGTGTATCACTGCCTGCGTGTGCATAAGTATCTGTGTTTGTGTCTGTAGATACCTGTGTGTATCACTGCCTGCGTGTGCATAAGTATCTGTGTTTGTGTCTGTAGATACCTGTGTGTATCACTGCCTGCGTGTGCATAAGTATCTGTGTTTGTGTCTGTAGATACCTGTGTGTAGATACATAAGCCTCTCACTGATAATCTTGAGAGGTCTGCAAAAATAAATATTAACAAGCTAGAACGACGATTCTGAAAGGCCAGACAAAAATCAGACAACAAGCAACAGCCCCAAACATTTTGGGCTCTAAGACATAACTTTCTATACAGAATTATTTACTCACTCCTGCAATAGTACAAGAATTGCTTATTATTTTGGGTGGCTTCTTCTATAAAGGATATGTATTTATGCCATTTGTTCAGACCTGCATTTGTTTGTAGCCGTCTTGTTCCCTTTGAAGTGCTGACTCTGCTTCTCGAAACCTCTCCTGGGCAGTCTGCAGAGCCTGGCTGTGAAGGCTGCTCCCTTCACTGTGGTCCTGCAGGATTCTAAAAAGCAAGGCTGGATGTTAAAATCCTAGGTCTGATTTTTTTTTATGCTAGAAAAACTATTGGATGTTTTTGCACACATGGCCTATAAGGAAAAAAATTGCAATTTTACATTTAAAATACCAAATACATATTCAATCCCTTAGTTGCCAAGATGTCTCTAATATTTTGCAATAGCTACATTTAGCCACCAATCAGCAAGCACTACCCAGGTTCTGAACCAAAAATGGTGCGGCTCCTAAGCTTATAGTCTTGCTTTTTCAAATAAAGATACCAAGAGAACGAAGATTGATCATCTGAATCATGAAATAAATAAATTGGGGTTTCATATCCCATTAAAACAGATTTTAACGGCAGATAAGAACCATAGGCCCAGCAAGTCTGCCTCGTATTTCCTGAAAGTTTAAAAACTTATCTATTTGCTTATCCCAGGCATTCTTAAAGTCACCCACAGTGTTTACATTACCACTGCTTGTGGAAGTTTATGCCATGAATCAATCACCCTTTCAGTAAAGAATATACTACCCTCCAGCTTGAGATCATGACCTCTTGTTGTTGAAATTTTACTTTATGTAAAATACTCACAGCCTCAACTTTACTATTGACCTTGACAACAACTACATCTTTTACAAGAAGCATTTTTTGCCATGCTACTATTCAAAACTGAGTACCTGTGTGCTATCCAATTTTGGCTGGAATGTCCCTTTAATTAAGGATATTACAACTAACACACATAACCATAAGAAGATCACAGAGCATTTGGAGACACATTAGAACATAATTTAAAGGGATTTGGAAAACAAAATTAAACTTGTACGATTGAGACAGAACATGCAAATGTTTTAAAACGTAAACATGACATGGGAACAATATGGTAGCAGTGTTTGTAACTATGTTTTACATAAAGTCATATGCCTGCTCCTGAGCCTACCACGCAGCACAGCCTGGTTAATCCTGAGCACACTGTTTCTTGCAACACTAAAATTATACCAGAATTTAGACTGTGTAAGTGCATGAAACGTAATTAATGTGAAATAACAAAACCAGCACTAAGTAGCCACTGAGAGCACGCCATAGGCGATACTGCAGTAGCAAAAATAACAATACTGATAAGAGACATGTGAGCAAACAGTTATGTACCTAGACTTCTCACTCTGCAGAGATTCCAGAGCGTCCGTACGACTTCTGAGCAACTGGTCAGCTTCTTGCAGCCGCACTTTCAGCACAGCCAGCTGGGAATCCTTTGCAGACACAGCCTCGGACAGATCGTCAACTTGTGCTTGAAGCTCTCTCACCGTGCGATCACTTTTTGAATTGCTGCTGTTCCATTTCTCTATTCTCGCTTGTGCCTCATTCAAAGCTTTAATAACAAAGCAATATTAATTCTTTAAAAGCAGATAAAAATGTCACTTAATGATTTGTAAAACTACTAGAAAACCCCTGTAGAATGTTTAAGGAATTTCAGAGAAAAATTATTTTTTGTTATCACTCTATTTAAATAGAATTACAGTGTTTGTTTGTTTTATTTACCTATATTTTTTAGTAGACAACGCAAGGTATTGATCTAGGCCCATTTTGGTATATTTTACGCCACTGCTTCACCGCATAATGCAATCATATTAAAAAAAAATTGTTAACTCTTTCACTGAAATTATTTACAGAACGTGTATGCAATCATAACACAATTCGTTGTAAAAGCTTCTCTGGGATCCCCTTTGTTCAGAAATAGATGACATGAGTGGCTTTGCCTTTGCTTTTTGGTCATTAGAAAGCTGCTAATGGTAGCTGTGCACCACACTTCTAAAATTCCCGGCTGTTAAGGGGTTAATCAGGAAGCTTGTAAGGTTAAGTTTAGCTGTAGTGTAGAGATTAACCTCCCAGCTAACACCTCCCACCCCTGATCCCTACCTGAAACCTCTCAAACAGCTCTCTTACCTCCCTCAATCCCCATTAATTAAACCTCCTACTGAAATTCTATTGGCTGATTTGAATAGCCAATAGAATTTCAGTAGCTCTCATCCTATAGGCTGATTTGAATTTGAAGAATCAAATCAGCCAATAGGAATTCAAAAGACCCCATTTTTAATCGCGTCCCTTGAATTCACTATCCAGTGTACGGCGGCGATCGTACAAAGAGGATCCTCCACGCTCCATGGCTCCAGGGTCGCTGGTCTTCAGCTCCGCTCTCCACTCAATTGTGGGGGGGGGGGGGTTAGATTAGGGTGGGCATTTTGTAAAAGAGTTAAATGCCCTTTTAAGGGCAATGCCCAACAAATGCCCTTTTCAGGGCAATGGGTAGTTTAGGTTTTTTAGTGTTAGGTTTTTTATTTTGGGGGGTTTGGTGCGTGTGGGGTTTTACTGTTAGGGGGGTACTTTGTGTATTTTTAATGTAAAAGAGCTGATTATCTTGGGGCAATGCCGTGCAAAAACCCCTTTTAAGGGATACTGGTAGTTTATTCTTAGAGTAGGGGGTGCTTTTTTATTTTCATAGGGATTAGGTAAAAAAAAAAAAAAAATTGATAATTTTATTTTCTGTAATCTTAGATTTTTTTATTTAATGTAATTGTAGTTTAAAGGAACAGTCTACACCAGAATTTTAATTTTGACTAGACTGTCCCTTTAATTTATACTTGTTTATTTTTCATTTTTAAAGTAGTGTTAGTTTTTTTTATTTTAATAGTAACTTTAGTATTTTGTAATTTAGGTAATTTGGGTTCATTTAGGGAGTGTTAGGTTAGGGGGCTTCGTAATTTAATTATTTATTTCCGTTGTGGGCTTTGGCGGTTTAGGGGTTAATACTTTAATAGGTAGTTTGCATTGGGGGTTAATGGCGGATTAGGGGTTAATAGTTTAATTAGGTTGTTTGCGATGATGGGGTTGGCGGATATAGGGGTTAATACTTTATTGGTTGCGGTGTGGGTTTGATGGCAGATATAGGGGTTAAAACACTTTATTAGTTATTGCGGTGGGGGTTGGCGGTTGACAGGTAGATACTGCGCATGCGTTAGGTGTTAGTTTATTTTTGCAGGCAGTTTCGGGAGTTACGGTGCTCCCATACTCAACGCAAGGCCTGCTGCAGCTGCCTTAGTATGGCGAGGTGAAAATGGAGTAAGATTTCTCCATTTTCGCCACCTAAATCCTTGCGCTGAATAATAATAATATATGGATACCGATTTGCGACGCGGTCCCATGTTAGCTTATGGGAGTAAAAATTGCGGGCGCCGTGTGAAATATACGTGCGTAACTTGTATGCTACGCCGTATATGTAATACCAAAATCGCGTAAAAAACGGCATTGCCGGCTTTTGCGGGCGACGCTGCATATGTAGTGGGGCCCATGAAGTTTTAAGGCAATTTATTTTTATTTATTTTTTAATTATTTTTATTTTCTCAGTACCCCCAACCTCCCTGATCCCTCCCAAACAGCTCTATGACCCTCCACAATCTAACTAGTGTCCACCATCTAAGGTACTGGCAGCTATCTGCCAGTACCCCATTTTAATATATTTTTATCTATTTTCTGTAGTGCAGTGGCCCACCTACCCCCTACAAGAGAACACTTAGTAGGCCACTGAATTCAAAATAACATTTAATGGTTCATAAAGAGCAAGCAATTTAAAAAAAAAAACAAAAAAAAACACTTCCAAAATATACTTCTTTTATCAAAACGTGCACATTCTTTTTATATCCACAATTTCTGAGGTTCTAGCTCCTACTAAGCATATATAAAAGTGCACAGTATATACGTATATGCATTTTGTGATTGGCTAACTGCTGTCATATAATACAGGGTAGGGCAAATTAGATAAACTTTGAAATTTGCCAGAAAATATTCTACTGTGAATTTCAAGTTCAAAGTAAGTGATATTGTGTTGTCTATTTGTCAGTTATTCAGTTCTATTGTACCTAATGGTCCTTTAAAGGGATAGTAAACCCCCAAATTTTTATTTTATGATTCAGATAGAACATAACATTTAAACAACTTTCCAATTTAATTCTATTATCAAATTTGCTTCATTCTCTTGTTATCCATTGCTGAAGGGACAGCATTGCACTACTGACAGGAAGCTGAAAATATCTATTTAGCCAATCACAAGAGACAAATGTGTGCAGGCACCAATTAGCAGCAGCTCCCACTAGTGTATGATATGTGCGTATTCATTTTTTAACAAGGGATACTAAAAGAACAAAGCACATTTGAAAATAGAAGAGAATTTAAAAGTATCTTAAAATGACACGCTTTATCTGAATCATGCAAGTTTAATTTTGACTTTCCTATCCCTTTAAGCCAAATTCAGCATTAAAAAAAAATAATGTAACAGAATTTGCTTTTTGTCCTCTCTTTGGATTTTAAGAGGTGTTAAAGTCTCTTTAATTACCACATACAAAATATATGGTTTTAAGCTATTTAAAATTGCTACTATGGAAACAAAATGTGCACAATGTTACAGTCCTAAAGAGATAAAAAGCTTCAAGTATGGTAGCACAGCTTCATCATTATATTAACGGACAAGGAGATATAGCTGCTTTCACAAGAGAGAGAACGCCCTTTGAGTCAATATGTACAATGGTTCAACCGCCGGGCCATCTGGTTTCCCGTCTGTATAAGTTACTGTTGACAGGTAATGAAGAGACATTGCCCTCTTATACAGATGCATGGCAAACGGACCTTGATTTAAATATCACCTCAAAAGATTGGTTGCAGATCTTCAACAAAGCTAAGAAAGCATCGGTCTCTATGAGGCTACAAGAGATGCATTTTAAATTTTTAAGCCGATGGTATCTGACCCCACAAAGGTTACATAAGATTTATCCGCAGACAAATGGAGAATGTTGGAGGGGTTGTGGGGAACAGGGATCAATCATGCACATCTGGTGGACATGTCCACGAATTGGTGTATTCTGGGAGGCGGTCTTCCGAGAGTGCAGCCGACTTTTGAAAATGATCTTGCCTCCAAACCCCCATTACTTGATCTACCATGCCATGCCTAAGATAGTGATAGAAGCGAAACGTACCCTATTTCTTTTACTATTGAATTGCGCTAAGGGTTTAATCCCAAAGCATTGGAAATCAGTAAACGTGCCAAGCTTAAATGAGTAGAAGCATGGAGTTGGAGATCTGCTGGGTCTGGAGAGGTATCACTACCTTAGATCTGGAAGACTAGCTCTGCATGAACATATGGTCATGATATGGGAAGGCAAAAGCATATAATAGACCAAAGTAGAGACCGTTACTCTGATTAATACACTGTTGCGACTCCTGGAGGTGCACAGACTGACCTGCTACAGAGAGAATATCTTGGATAGAAAAATTTGTGAGAACTAATAATGTAATAAGTACATCACGTTATGTGACAGGAATAACTTGCCTATAATGATGGTTCCCTCCCTTATCCATCTCCCTCCATAACCCTTATTCATTCATGTTTTTTTCTTTTTTTTTTCTCTCTTCTTCCCCTCTCTTCTTCTTACTTTCCTCCCTTTCCTTTCTTTCTTCCTACTCTGTTTACAATCTGGGTATGACTTAATACCCAAGCTCAATTATAACTTTGAAAAGATTAATACACTCAAAAACTGTAATAATGCGCTGAAAGTTGAGAACAATGTACCAGATGTTTGAGCCAGGAGCATTGCTAAAACTATTGTTAATGCACTGTTTATGCAACTGAAACTCAGTTTAATGTTAAATATGCAGCTCCTGTTTATCTACCAAAGTTTGTTGATTATTTTTATGCTGGACATTCAATAAAGCTTTTTAAAAAAAAAAAAAAAAAAAAAAAAGCTTCAAGTATGTTATCTTATCTCCTTTGTTGTGGTCAACTTGCCACACATATAAACAAGCTCCTACATGGTCAGAACATGCAGGATCCACTGCAACCTCGTATGGGGTGTACATTATGTGATTATTGTTGCTTTAAACACTAAATATGTGTCTTTGGAGTTGTAGAGAAACTGTATAAATATTTGTAATTTTCTAATTAAAGGGATAGTCCATTCAGAAGTTAACTTTCATGATTCAGATAGGAAATGCAATTTTAAACGACTTTCCAATTTACTTTTATCATCAATTTTGCTTTGTCCTTTTGGTATTCTTTGTTGAAAGCAAAACATAGGTAGGCTCATATGCTAATTTCTAAGCCCTTGAAGGCCAGCTCTTATCTCACTGCTTTTTGACAGTTTTTTGACAGTTAGACAGTGCTAGTTCATGTGTTCCATATAGATAACATTGTGTTCACTCTCTTGGAGATAACGAGGAGTCAGAAGCGATTTGCTAAAATGCAAATCTGTCAAAAGAACTGAAAAAGGGGGGCAGCCTGAAGAGGCTTAGATACAAGGTAATCACAGAGGTAAAAAAAACAAAAAGTATATCAATATTACCGTGTTGGTTATGCAAAACTGGGGAATGGGTAATAAAAGGGATCATCTATCTTTTTAAACAATAACAATTCTGGAGTAGACTGTCCCTTTAAGATTTGATTAAAAGTCCCTAAAACAAAGTCAAAGTCAAACCCAAAAATAAGCAATGGTATGTTAGCCTGTTTTACAGGTATCCATGCATACAGGGATCAAATCCCAGCAATGCTGTTGAAGCTCAGTGCGCCGGCAATTGCTAAGCCTGTCGCAACCCTAATTAACGAATCCTTGGTGTCTGGATACATACCCAAACTCTGGAAAACTGCAAGAGTAGTGCCTATTCATAAAAGTGGGGAGTTAACCTTGGTTTCTAACTATCGTCCTATATCATTGCTCCCTGTATTGTCAAAAATCTTAGAAAAATGCGTCCATACGCATTTATGCGAGTATTATCAACTTTCTAACTATCTGACCCCTGATCAATCAGGTTTTAGACCAAATTACTCCACTACAACTGCCCTCCTAAAAGTTTGCAACGACATCCAAACTGGCATGGAACAAGGAGACCTAACTGGAGCTATTTTCCTTGATTTTGCAAAGGCTTTTGACACAGTGGACCATGACCTACTACTTCTCAAACTAAAAAACTCTGGTATTGCTGATCGCCCATTAACCTGGTTTAAACCATATGTATTGGATCGATCACAATATGTCTCTAACAGTGACTCTCTCCCTCTCCCAGTCACGTGTGGTGTTCCCCAAGGTTCCATTCACGGCCCCCTACTATTCACATTATTTATAAATGATTTGCCTAATGTCTGCAAATCCTCAACTGTACACATGTACGCAGACGACAAGGTAATCTATGCAAACAAATCTGATCTGCCGCAGCTTGAAGCAGTGCTCCAAGACCAGTTCACAGAGGTAGAAAAGTGGATCTCGAAAAACAAACTCTTCCTAAACACTGACAAAACGGTCACAATGATCTTTGGAACGGGACCTAAAATACAAAAATTACAAAATTCCCATCTTCGCATCAAAACAAAATCCAATTGCACGCTGACCGCAGTCCACTCTTTTAAATACTTAGGTATGTTGTTAGACCCCAATCTATCTTTTGGACTCCACATAGAAAAACTTGCCTCTAAACTTTATCCAAAACTAGGTGCCCTGTACAGAAACAAATCTTGCCTCAGCCCTACAGTAAAGGAAAAGATTGTACAGCAAATGCTGATGCCTATCTTGGATTATGGGGACATAGTATATGCACCTGCTCCGCAAACTCACCTTAATAAACTAAATACGTTATATAACTCGTTCTGCCGCTTTGTGATACAATGTAACTACAGGACCCACCATTGTGACTTGCTAAAAGAACTAAACTGGCTGTCGCTGGAATCCAGACGCACCCTCCATCTTTCCTGCCTTGTCTTTAAGAGCCTTTCTGGGAAGCTCCCACCCTACCTGAGCAGAATGCTCTCCCCTGCTATTGCCACCTCCTATAACCTCCGATCCAATAACAGCACATTATTTAGCTTGCCTCAATACAAAAAGAAAGCAGCTCGATCCTCCTTTTCCTACAGAGCGCCACAATTATGGAATGACCTCCATCACACTTTAAAAACTTCCCCAAGCCTAAAATCCTTTAAGAGATCCCTCTATACATACCTCAAAACAGAATGCTCCTGTCATGGTTGATTAAATATTTCGTACCTGCTCTATGTTAAATGTTTGCATATATTGTGTATTATTATTGTTTTTGTATTTTATTGTACCCTATTGTATCAATGCAATGTTTTGTGATCCCAGGACATACTTGAAAACGAGAGAAATCTCAATGTATCCTTCCTGGTAAAATATTTTATAAATAAATAAATAAAATACAGACTGGTCTCATGATGAGATAGATAGGTATTCTATTGTCATCATACAGAAACCTGGATGATGTAAGGTGTTTGGGGTTTTGTTTTATGGGTTTTTTAACAGGATTTAAAAAATATATTAGCTATTAATTATGTTGTTGAAGTGGACTTTAACAGTGTTTAGGTGCTTTTGTTTGAGAAAGTTGATGAGTCTCCACCCTCAAATTAAAATGAATGGCCAATAAGAACCCTTGGATGCTGCACATGACCAGAAGTGCTACTACAGCAGCAAATGATCTGATGAATGTCAGCATCTTGGCCCCTGTGCAGAGATTTTACTGTTCTACCCAGAGTCATTTATTCACAAGTTCATTGTCTGGAG